>NC_060192.1:5900209-6200209 GCF_021184085.1 Oncorhynchus gorbuscha | reverse complement strand
GTGCATTTTTGGTGGGGTAAATACAGACAAATATATTGATATAAATCACCTTGTCCTTGAGAGATTTACACAGTTATCAAAATGTCATGTCAGGGCAAGCCTACAAGAAACACAGCCCTTATTTAAAGTGTTTCTAAAATCCCCCATGGGGAAAAATGAATGGTGGAAAAACAATTGGAACCATTTCCTTGTTTGACAACTAGATTTTATGGGTATTATGACTCGTACTGTGGTACTCTATAAGGGATCATAGCCTTCACCTGGATTCATGGAAAGAGCAGGTGTTCCTAATTTCTTGTACACTCATTGTATGTCCGAACTCAGAATCAAAGAAGGCTTCTGTGGTGGAACGTTTATTTTGATTGGCGATTTTATGCATTTATCAAAATCGCAACAGGCTGATTTCAGATGTGTCATGTACACAAGGTTATTAGTGAAATCGTTCTTCTTGCACAGCATGTTAGTAATGTTTAAATTGAACTATTATATTAATCTGACCATTCACAATAATCGTATTATTGTGTGCATACTCAGTACCGGCTGTGTTCCTATTGGTCAGTCACCGGGATCAGCTTGTAACACCAGCCACACTACATGATAAAGGCCAAAAAATTCTGACACGACCAGAACTTTGCCTGAGCCTACGACGACACCTGGTGGTACTTAATCGGCGGACCTAAACCGTGTTACACTGAACGAGCCAAGTTATCCGACAATCGTTTACAACCAAGAATTTGCCCACGACAAGCCACAGTAATAGTCAGACTTTAAGAGATCATTTCAACAGATTATAATGGTTTGATCTTTTGACTGACTCACACAGAGGATGATTTATCTCATCAGAGGCCAGATGGCGTGAGGGTGTGTGTGTGTGTGTGTGTGTGTGTGTGTGTGTGTGTGTGTGTGTGTGTGTGTGTGTGTGTGTGTGTGTGTGTGTGTGTGTGTGTGTGTGTGTGTGTGTGTGTGTGTGTGTGCGTCCGCTCTGTGACATCAGCCACTACTTTGGATGAAGGTGGGTGACGAACAGCACACACACACACACACACACACACACACACACACACACACACACACACACACACACACACACACACACACACACACACACACACACACACACACACACACACACACACACACACACACACACACACACACACACACACACACACACACAGGGCCATATCAGCGATGGGTGATGTCATATCAGGGTACAGAAATAACACACACATTCTCAATCATCTCCAAGTCCTATTCATACATGAAACAAACTGGCCATTAGTGCTGAGCAATTAACCGACATTTTAGCTATTTTTCATTTTTTAACTAATTGACTGACAATTAGATAATGAGCTCAATGTGCACTTTTCACAGTTTCTCTAGAGATGAATCAGATCAAGCCCGAACCGTAAAATGTAGTAGGGAGTTGTAGTTTCTAACAGTCCAATATTCAACATAGTTTAGCGTAGAAAACACAGTAATTAACTACAATGACCATAATCCATTGCCCGCCTACTTGTCCGGTCTATGTTTCTTTTATGCCTGCTACATAAAAGAGACAGAAAAATGCGTGATCAAGAGGGATAGAGAGCAGTTGCTTCATGAGGTATCTCTACCTGAAAATACATGGTCAAAATGATTGATAATTGGTATTCATTAGGCAGTCATAAAGGTATGGCTTATTTACTTTGAAGAACTCCTAAAATAGTGCATAAGCAGAAGCTCTATAGAGATGAGATGATGACTTGGAATGAAATAATAAAGTCTTTAAATTAAAAAAATGTAATATATTATTAAAGGAAAGTAATGTGAACGAATGATGTTTTAGAAGTGATAAGCAGTAATCACTACCATCAAAGAATTGTTATTCATACTGTTTATTCTGTGTTGTTACAGCATTCAACTCACATAATAAATAGCGCATTTAATGTTTTCAAAAATGATCGTGTGTGCATGCGTGCCTTTGTGCGTGTGTGCGTGTGTGACGAGCGCAATTGCTCGCTTGCTCGTCGCAGCTTAGAGCCCTCAGAAACACCTGCAGCTGTGAGTGTGAAATCAAGCAGACAGGACTTCTGCAGCCAACCATCATCTCAACACACACACACACACACACACATCCTGTTCTCTGCTCATCAACACAACATCCACAACAACCGTTTTCTCTCAGTGACATTAAAAAGACTTCAGAAATGATTTGTGTTTTTTTATCAGCTGCATCTTCATCGATCTGAAGGACAGTCTCTATTGTCTCTTCTCTCCTCTGTCTTCCTCCCCTCTCTCCTTTCCCCCTCTCTCTCTCTCTCCTTCTCCCTATTTCTCTCTCTTAGTAATGCTCTCTCAGTACCAGCGCTCCACACAGGCTGGTTGATGGGTATCTGAGCCCCAGTTGGAGACCTCTAGGATGGGAAATCATCTTAGCTCCTTCAAAATCATCTTAGCTCCTTCCCCTGGGAGTGACACAGCCTGGAGCTCAACGTTCTAATATGACACAGCCAGAGGAGAGGAGAGATGGGATGGGATCATGGAGGGATAAGTAGGGGCGAGAGGGGGAGCAGGCGCACAAAATGTGATTTGATGTGAACCCAATCTTCTCCTGCCAGAAAAGCTTATCACACCCTGTTATCATCTCTTCTCTCCATTTGAATAATAGTTTCTCTCTCCATCCTTCATCATGAATGTTCTTCCATTGTTCCCGTGAAATGTGTCTAGAATGTTAATATTGAATATTCTGAGAACACGGCAACCAGGTTCTGGGTAAGTTCTGTTCTGACATTAAGGGGATGGTCTCTTGGAAACCGTCCTTGCACGTCCTTGGAACATTCCTTTGAAAACGTTAGGTAACGACCTAACGAGACTAAACATCTCCAACGTTCTCTCAAGTTGTGGGAACGTTGGTTGTTAGCTGGGAAGTTTTTGATGGGGTTTTATTCTTAAACGTTCCAATGTTTAAAACATACAGTTGTCCGCTGAGAGAGTGAGCGTCGCTGGGTGTCGTCTCTAATGAAATAGAATGAGAGAGAACACAAAACATTGACAGTTCTCCAAACACATTTTTGAATATTTCCTATTAAAAGAAGTTATGATTACTTGGCTCACTGCATCTTTGCATTTAGAAGAGTTAAGTGTCACCAAATGATTTGATGTGAACCCAATCTTCTACTGCCAGAGAAGCTTATCACACCTTGCTATCCCTCCATCTGAAAAATGTTCTCTCCCCCTCTCTCTAACGCCATGAAACACGTCTGTCCTACCCATTACTTGAACTTCAGGTCGTTCACATGTATGTGCATGCGTACATGCACTGCCTAGTCACACCTGATGAGATTGACAAAGCATGATCAGGGGTGTCAACTGTAAGCGTACGTGTGGGACAGATGTTATTACAATGTAAAGGTGAGGGGTCAGATGAATGAGATTTGGTTCCATAGGGAAATCATTGAATTAGATAAATGCACCAGTAGATGTGTGTGAGTTATCAGACATGAAGGTAAGACCCAAATGCAGACCACGTCGGTTAACCAATAATCCCAAAGGGGCAGGCAAATAGACAGGTCAAGGCAGGCAGGGGTCAATAGACCAGAGAAGTGGGGGAAAGGTACAGGACGGCAGGCAGGCTCAGGGTCCGGTCAGGCAGAGGTTGGTTATCCAGAGGAAGGGCAAAGGTACAGGACGGAAGGCAGGCTCAGGGTCCGGTCAGGCAGAGGTTGGTTATCCAGAGGAAGGGCAAAGGTACAGGACGGAAGGCAGGCTCAGGGTCCGGTCAGGCAGAGGTTGGTTATCCAGAGGAAGGGCAAAGGTACAGGACGGAAGGCAGGCTCAGGGTCCGGTCAGTCAGAGGTTGGTTATCCAGAGGAAGGGCAAAGGTACAGGACGGAAGGCAGGCTCAGGGTCCGGTCAGGCAGAGGTTGGTTATCCAGAGGAAGGGCAAAGGTACAGGACGGAAGGCAGGCTCAGGGTCCGGTCAGGCAGAGGTTGGTTATCCAGAGGAAGGGCAAAGGTACAGGACGGAAGGCAGGCTCAGGGTCCGGTCAGTCAGAGGTTGGTTATCCAGAGGAAGGGCAAAGGTACAGGACGGAAGGCAGGCTCAGGGGCAGACAGAGTGGTCAGGCAGGCGGGCTCAGAGACAGGACAGGCAACGGTCAAAACCAGGAAGGTGAGAAAAGAGAGACTGGGAGAAAAGCAGGAGCTGAGACAAAATGCTGGTTGGCTTGAACAATCAAGACAAACTGGCACAGACAGACGGAAAACACAGGTATAAATACACAGGGGTTAATGGGGAAGATGGGCGACACCTGGAGGGGGTGGAGACAATCACAAAGCAAGGTGAAACAGATCAGGGTGTGACATCAGTAGGCTGTAGGCATATGTAGGCATATGTGTGCCAGTGGAGGCTCCACAGAGGAGGAAGGGGATGACCATTCTACTCAGTGAATTTCATCTTGTCAGGGATATCATCCTCTTCGTCTGAAGAGTAGTAGCAAGGATCGGACCAGTACGCAGCGTGTTAAGTGTCCATGTTTTAATAGCATAAAACTGAACACGACAGAAATACAAAATAACAAAGTGAATGGAAACGAAACAGTCCCAATCAGAGACAACGATAAACAGCTGCCTCTAATTGAGAATCAATCTAGGCAACCATAGACATACAAAAACCCCTAGATTGGTGCCAACCCCATAAACATACAAAACCCCTAGACAGGACAAAACATATAATCACCCATGTCACACCCTGACCTAACCAAAAATATAAACAATGATTATAGCGGGTTTACTAACGCGTTAGTTCTAGTAGGTATGTTGACTATGATGTGAACACGATGTATGCTGCATGTAGTGGTTAGCGGTCATGATATGAAGGTTTGGCTTGGAAAGGTTTTTTCACCTTGTCAAGGACCGCTGAAGTGTTGCGCACTGAAGTCCACAAGCGAAGGGAAAAGGTGAGAGGAGGAGAGCGCGCAGATAATTGCGAACAGGAATTATACAGTACCCGTCAAATGTTTGGACACACCTACTCATTCCAGGGTCTTTCTTTCTTTTTTATATTTTCTACATTGTGGAATAATAGTGAAGACATAAAAACTATGAAAAAACACATAAGGAATCATGTAGTAACAAAAAAGTGTTAAACAAATCAAAGCATATTTTATATTTGAGATTCTTCAAAGTAGCCACCCTTTTCTATGTTGACAGTTTAGCACACTCTTGGCATTCTCTCAACCAGCTTCATGAGGTAATCACCTGAAATGCATTTCAATTAACAGGTGTGCCTTGTTAAAAGTTAATGTTCCTTTTTCCTTCTTAATGCGTTTGAGCCAATCAGTGGTGTTGTGACAAGGTAGGGGTGGTAGACAGAAGATAGCCCTATTTGGTTAAAAAAAACAAGTCTATATTATGGCAAGAACAACTCAAATAAGAAAAAGAAACGACAGTCCATCATTATTTTAATAAGACATGAAGGTCAGTCAATACGAAATAATGCAAGAAGTTTGAAAGTTTCACCAAATGCTGCCGCAAAAACCATCCAGCGCTATGATGAAACTGACTCTCATCAGGACCACCACAGGAAAGGAATACCCAGAGTTACCTCTGCTGCAGAGGATAAGTTCATTAGAGTTACCAGCCTATGAAGACAAGTGATGCCCAACTTGTGGATTTTCCATCAACGGGACTCTCATAACTGCAATTTTCTCTGATTTGCCCCCCATAGCTTTCCAACTCAATGGATTCTCTATTCGCCGTGCGGACAGGACAGTGGAGTGTTGCTTTTCTGGTTGCCTGCGATTTTAATACCACGTCACAAAGACAAGTGATGCCCAACTTCTGTCAACACGTCTCCTTCGCCAATAGGCACAATAAATTCCTAGACCAGTGTTATTCTGCCCACAAGCAAGCAAGCAAGCAAGGCCCTCCCTCATCCGCAATTTGGCAAATCAGATCATGACTGCTTACTCTGCGAAGTAAGTACCCGTGATTCACTCCATGGAGAAATTGTCACCAGAATCAGAGAGTATACTACAGGACTGCTTGGCTTAGTGCTGATTAGAATATGTGTTGATACCCCACCGATAACATTGACGAGCTAACCACCTCAATCGCCGGCTTCCTTAGGAAATGCATAGGTGACGTTGTCCCCACAGTTTGCTGCTTCTCCAATCAAAAGCCCTGGATTAACACAGAGGTTGGTGCTAAACTAAAGGACAGGGTTGCCACAGGCCTATCACAGACAACCCTGAGGCTACGGCTGAAGACAGGAACAGTACAAGAAGTCCCGCTACGACCTCCGCAGAGTCATCAAACGAGAAGAATAACAATATAGGAATAAGGTGGAATCATATTACACAGGCTCCGCCGCCCACCGCATGTTGCAGAGGCTACGATCCATCACAGATAACAAAGGATGACCCAGCCGTGATCCGCCCAACGCTGCCTCTCTACCAGATGAACTCAATACAATTTATGCACGCTTCGACAATAACAGCATCGTGCAGAGTGTGAGGGCCGTCACCAACCCAGAGGACTGGGTGATCGAACGTGAGTAAGGCCTTTAATCAGATCAACACTCGCAAAACCGCGGGGCCCGACAGTATTCGAGGGCTCATTCTCAGAGCATGCGCAAAACAGCTGGCAGGCATATTCAGGGTCATTTTCAACCTATCCTTGTCCCAGTCTGTCATCCCCATGCAACCTCAATTGCACTTCACAAGGCCTTCACGGAACCTAGATAAGAATACTCATGCGAGAATGTTGTTCATTGACTATAGCTCAGAGTTTAACACCATTTTTCCTTCCAAGTTCATCACCAATTCTTAGGACCCTGGGACTTAACACCTCCCTCTGCAACTGGATCCTGGACTTCCAGACGGGCCGACCCCAGGTGGTGAGGATGGACAATATCACCTCTGCCATGCTGACCCTCAACAGGTGGGCCCCACAGGGGTGTGTGCTTGGTCCCCTCCTGTACTCCCTTTTTATCCATGACTGCATGGCCATGCACGACTCCAAAACCATCAACAAGTTTGCTGACGACACGACAGTGTTCACCGGCAACGATGAGACAGCCTACAGGGAGGAAGGAGGTCAGTGACCTGGCAATGTGGTGACGGAAAAACAATCTCTCCCTCAATGTCAGTAAGACCAAGGAGCTGAGCGTAGACTACAAGAAATGGGGGGGGGGTGAGCACGCCCCATCCACATCAACGGGTCTGTAGTGGAGGAGATCGAAAGCTTCAAGTTTCTCTCTGTCCAAATCAATAAGGACTTAAAACAGTCGACACACGCACAGTTGTGAAAATGGAGCAACAATGCCTCTTCCCCCTCAGGAGGTTGAAAAGGTTTGGCATGGGCCCTCAAATCCTCAACAACGTATACAGCTGGTACCGTAGAGAGCATCTTGACTGGCTGCATCACTACTTGGCATGGCAATAGCACCGCTCTCAAAAACGTGGCGCTACAGAGGGTGGCGCAGACAGCCAAGTCCATCACTTGGCCAAGCTCCCTGCCATCGGGGACTTCTATATCAGGCGGTGTGAAAGGAAGGCCCAGAACATCGTTAAAGACTCCAGCCACCCAATCCACAGAATGTTCTCTCTGCTTCCACACGGAAATCGGTAATGGTGACACCAACAGGCTCCTTTACAGCTCCGATCTCTAAGCCACAAGACTGATAAATAGATAACTAAATAGTCAACAAAATGTCTACACAGACTATTTGATATGATATCCATGCTCATAAAAAAAACATCCTCTAAACATTACCGACCACCACTGCTGTGTGCATGTGGGTGAGTGAAATGAAGCCGGGGAAAAAGAAACATTCAACTGAACACACTTCAAACAATATTTTGTATTGCTCCTTTGGTTTGATTTTCACATTGAGATTCTGTTGTGGTCGATGGTACATTTCCAGAAACGGGTGGCTTTTACAGAGTGAGTCAGAGTGAGATTTAGGCAGATTTCGAATCCTACAGAGGAACATTATAAAGTCTGCAAGAGATTCTCAGAGAGAGAGAGAGAGACACAATCATCATATACGCTGCTGCTACTCTGTTTATCATATATCCTGATGCCAAGTCACCTTACTCCTATACATATACTGTTGAAGTCAGAAGTTTACATACACCATAGACAAATACATTTAAACTCCAGTTTTTCACAATTCATGACATTTAATCCTAGTTAAAATCCCCTGTTTTAGGTCAGTTAGGATCACCACTTTATTTTAAGAATGTGACATGTCAGAATAATAGTAGAGAGAATGATTTATTTCAGCTTTCATGTCTTTCATCACGTTCCTAGTGGGTCAGAAGTTTACGTACACTCAATGAGTATTTGGTAACATTGCCTTTAAAATGTTTAACTTGAGTCAAATGTTTAGGTAGCCTTCCACAAGCTTCCCACAAAAAGTTGGGTGAATTTTGGCCCATTCCTCCTGACAGAGCTGGTGTAACTGAGTCAGGTGTGTAGGCCTCCTTGCTCGCACACACTTTTTCAGTTCTGCCCACAAATTGCCTATGGGATTGAGGTCAGGGCTTTGTAATGGCCACTCCAATACCTTGACTTTGTTGTCCTTAAGCCATTTTGCCACAAAACTTTGGAAGTATGCTTGGGGTAATTGTTCATTTGGAAGACCCATTTGCGACCAAGCTTTAACTTCCTGACTGATGTCTTGAGATGTTGCTTCAATATATCCACATAATTTTCCTGCTTCATGATGCCATCTATTTTGTGAAGTGCACCAGTCCCTCCTGCAGCAAAGCACCCACACAACATGATGCTGCTACCCCCGTGCTTCACAGTTGGAAAAATGACTTGTGTCATGCACAAAGTAAATGTCCTAACTGACTTGTCAAAACTATAGTTTGTTCACAAGAAATTTGTGGAGTGGTTGAAAAACGAGTTTTAATGACTCCAACCAAAGTGTATGTAAACTTCCGATTTCAACTGTAGTATCTACTTCTATCACCGCAGTATCCCTGCACAATGTAAATTTGGTACTGGAATTTACTGATTCTGTATATAGTATGCTTACTTACTGTCTCGTGTTCATATTTCTATTTTTCGTGTGTTTTTGTTCTACCTTGTGTTATGTTTAGTATTACATTGTTATTGATTACTGCATTGTTGGGTTTAGAGTTGACAAGAAAGGCATTTCACTGTGCTTGTGCATGTGACATTAAAACTTGAAACTTGAATAGAGAACATCTAAGAGGTACAGTATCTAAGATATCCAGTATCTAAGATATACAGTATCTAAGATATACAGTATCTAATATGTACAGTATCTAAGATATACAGTATCTAAGATATACAGTATCTAAGATGTAGAGTATCTAAGATATACAGTATCTAATATGTACAGTTTCTAAGATATACAGTATCTAAGATATACAGTATCTAAGATGTAGAGTATCTAAGATATACAGTATCTAAGATATACAGTATCTAAGATGTACAGTATCTAAGATGTAGAGTATCTAAGATGTACAGTATCTAAGATGTACAGTATCTAAGATATACAGTATGCTATATTTGATGATTCTTTATCCAAGCTCAAAGCAGTTCATAATGGTATCTGTGATGAAAACTTTTCACACATTCAAATGTGAAACATACAGCGCATTCAGAAAGTAATCAAAGCTCTTCCCTTTTTACACATTTTGTTACGTTACAGCCTTGTTCTAAAATGTATGAAATGAATTGCTTTCCTCATCAATCTACACGCAATACCCCACGATGACAAAGCAAAAACAGGTGTTTAGACATTTTTGCTCATTTATTAAGAATGAAAAACAGAATGAACTTTTTTTTATATAGGTATTCAGACCCTTTGCTATGAGACTTGAAATTGAGCTTAGGTGATTCCTGTTTCCATTGAACATCCTTGAGATGTTTCGACGACTTGATTGGAGCCCACCTGCGGTAAATTCAATTGATTGGACATGATTTGGAAAGGCACACACCTGTCTATATAAGGTCTCACAGTTGACAGTGCATGTCAGAGCAAAAACCAAACCATGCGGTTTGAAGGAATTGTCCTTAGAGCTCAGAGAAAGAATTGTGTCAATGCACACATCTCGGAAAGGGTACCAATAGAATTCTGCAGCATTGAAGGTCCCATCAGGCAGCATTGAAGGTCCCATTATGGTAGAATGACCAGACCAAAACCACTCCTCAGTACAAAACACATGACAGCCAGCTTGGAGTTTGCCAAATGGCACGTAAAGGACTCTCAGACCATGAGAAACAATATTCTCTGGTCTGATTAAACCAAGATTCAACTGTTTGGCCTGAATGCCAAGAGTCAATTCTGGAGGAAACCTGCCACCACCATGCCTACGGTGAAGCATGGTGGTGGCAGCATCATGCTGTGGGGATGTTTTTCAGTGGCAGGGACTGGGGGACTAGTCAGGCTCGAGGGAAAGATGAACTAAGCAAAGTACAGAGAGATCCTTGATGAAAACCTGCTCCAGAGCGCTCAGTACCACAGACTGGGGGCGAAGGTTCCCTTTTCAACAGGACAATGATCCTAAGCACTCAGCCAAGACAGCGCAGGATTGGCTTCGGGACAAGTCTCTGAATGTCCTTGAGTGGCCCAGCCAGAGCCCAGACTTGAACCCGATCTAATATCTTTGGAGAGACCTGAAAATAGCTGTGCAGCAACACTCCCCATCTAACCTGCCAGAGTTTGAGAGGATCTGCAAAGAAGAATGGGAGAAACTCCCCAAATACAGGCGTGCCAAGCTTGTTGCGTCATACCCAAGAAGACTCGAGGCTGTAGTCGCTGCCAAAGGTTCCTCAACAATGTACTAAGGAAAGGGTCTGAAGACTTATGTAAATGTGATATTTGTGTATTTATTTGTAATACATTTGCGAAAATTACAGGGTATCGTTTGAAGATTGATAAGTAACTATTTTAAAAAAATCAATTTAGAGTAAGGCTTTAACAACGTAACAAAATGTGGAAAAATTCAAGAGGTCTGAATACATTCCGAATGCACTGAATGACAACTCACACTATTCAATTTGACAGAAGCCCGCTTACCTGAAATGGGTGTACCAGCAAATCTCTACAGCATAGCAGTGCTATGCATATATATATACACAAGTGATATGGGTATATACAGTGAGTGTACAAAACATTAAGAACACCTTCCAAATATTGAGTTGCAGTTGCACACCCCCCTTCTGAACTCCCCCCTGACCATACTGATCCACATGGAAGAATCCCAGAGCTCTGCATAGTGCACGCTTTCATCTCCCAGTCAGTTTGATTTGAGTGGATTCACCAACCATGGCAGAAAGTGCATAGAGGAGAGAGACGAAAACCAAGATTCAGGATTTTTTTTTTACTGGCTTCAAGGAACTTCCCAATCCCTCCTAGACCGACTGAAGCCGAGAAAACTCCTGCAGACAGTCACGGCTCACAGCAGGGGAGGGCCAGCTAGGATGGGGAAATAAGGGTGCAGAGTTTGGATGTAGAGTTAAGACGTAGAGTAAGAGAGCTGCAGCGTCAGGGTGAAGACAGAGGGTGCAGAGTTAGGTGGAGAGTTAAGACGTAGAGTAAGAGAGCTGCAGCGTCAGGGTGAAGACAGAGGGTGCAGAGTTAGGTGGAGAGTTAAGACGTAGAGTAAGAGAGCTGCAGCGTCAGGGTGAAGACAGAGGGTGCAGAGTTTGGATGTAGAGTTAAGACGTAGAGTAAGAGAGCTGCAGCGTCAGGGTGAAGACAGAGGGTGCAGAGTTAGGTGGAGAGTTAAGACGTAGAGTAAGAGAGCTGCAGCGTCAGGGTGAAGACAGAGGGTGCAGAGTTAGGTGGAGAGTTAAGACGTAGAGTAAGAGAGCTGCAGCGTCAGGGTGAAGACAGAGGGTGCAGAGTTAGGTGGAGAGTTAAGACGTAGAGTAAGAGAGCTGCAGCGTCAGGGTGAAGACAGAGGGTGCAGAGTTTGGATGTAGAGTTAAAACGTAGAGTAAGAGAGCTGCAGCGTCAGGGTGAAGACAGAGGGTGCAGAGTTAGGTGGAGAGTTAAGACGTAGAGTAAGAGAGCTGCAGCATCAGGGTGAAGACAGAGGGTGCAGAGTTAGGTGGAGAATTAAGACGTAGAGTAAGAGAGCTGCAGCGTCAGGGTGAAGACAGAGGGTGCAGAGTTAGGTGGAGAGTTAAGACGTAGAGTAAGAGAGCTGCAGCGTCAGGGTGAAGACAGAGGGTGCAGAGTTTGGATGTAGAGTTAAAACATAGAGTAAGAGAGCTGCAGCGTCAGGGTGAAGACAGAGGGTGCAGAGTTTGGATGTAGAGTTAAAACGTAGAGTAAGAGAGCTGCAGCGTCAGGGTGAAGACAGAGGGTGCAGAGTTTGGATGTAGAGTTAAAACGTAGAGTAAGAGAGCTGCAGCGTCAGGGTGAAGACAGAGGGTGCAGAGTTTGGATGTAGAGTTAAAACGTAGAGTAAGAGAGCTGCAGCGTCAGGGTGAAGACAGAGGGTGCAGAGTTTGGATGTAGAGTTAAGACGTAGAGTAAGAGAGCTGCAGCGTCAGGGTGAAGACAGAGGGTGCAGAGTTAGTAGGTTGGAGAATTAGGGTGGAGAGTTAGTGAAAGTGCACAGTGTTAAGGGCGTCGACTTAACTAATAGTGAAGGTAGATTGAGTAGAGTGTGAAGTTAGCAATCATGGGACCTGGGGCTACCACTTTCTCCAGGCCTGAGGTTAAATGGTTTGTTTTAGCTTGAACATGAGCATCTACAGATACCCAAACTCAAAAAGGAGAGAGGAGTAATAACACTGTAACGGAGATGCTGGGAGTCGAGAAGCAAGTGCAGGGGGGTGAGTTTAATAATACATTAAACATGGAACGATACAAACCAAGAGTAGCGTCAGGACATGAAAGACATAACTAATCATCCCTGGGGAATGAACCAAAGGGAGTGACAGATATAGGGGAGGTAATCAGTGAAGTGAGTCCAGGTGAGGCACATAATGAGGCGCAGGTGCGCGTAACGATGTTGCCAGGTGTGCGTGCGTAATGATGAGTGAGAGAACCAGTGATTAGTAAACCGGCGACGTCGAGCTCCGGAGAGGGGGAGCGGGGGTAGACGTGACAAACGCACTCTTAAACATAACACATATGTGTCACAACATTTGCTCGTTAGCAGACACACCCTCTCCACTGCAATTAGGGAACCGCAGGGGCTCGTTTTCCACGACAACCACTCTGTCACTTTCATCCTCCAATGAAGTAAATGGTGGCATCTGGCTCCTGATCACAGGGCGTGTGTGCTTGTGTAACAGACGTCAAGCTGCTTGCTTCTATGCCTGCATTGCTTACTGTTTGGGGTTTTAGGCTGGGTTTCTGTACAGCACTTTGATATATCAGCTGAAGGGCATTATAAATACATTTGATTTGATTTGATTTGCTTAACAAGTACCGCTTCCACCTGATTCGGCTCACACGGAGGCTCGAACACAGGACCTCTGCCTTGCTTGCACACATGACCTCCTGAAAGCATTTTACCAGTCATGCCATGCAAAAAGACACCTATTCACCAATGCAAGAGGGTACATTTCAGGCTGAGGAGTGTGTTTCACACATCCCAATGCTACAAGTCTGTGTGTGTGTGCCTCATTTTGCTGTAAGTTTCCGACAGGCTACAGACTACCCCTTTGTGTGTGTGTGCTAATACAGAATGCACAATGCATTCGTAAAGTATTCAAACAGCTAGACTTTTTCCACATTTTGTTATGTTGCAGACTTATTATAAAATAGATCAAAACATTGTTATTTTCTCATTAATCTACACATAAATACCCCATAATGACAAAGCAAAAACATGTTTTTAGACATTTTTGCACATTTGTTCAAAGTACAAAACTCAAATATCACATTTTCAAAAGTACTCAGACCTTTTACTCAACTTTGTTAAAGCACCTTTGGCAGCGATTTACGCCTCGAGT
The DNA here is from genome assembly GCF_021184085.1 of Oncorhynchus gorbuscha. Taxonomy (NCBI): domain Eukaryota; kingdom Metazoa; phylum Chordata; class Actinopteri; order Salmoniformes; family Salmonidae; genus Oncorhynchus; species Oncorhynchus gorbuscha. The sequence goes on along the minus strand of NC_060192.1, from coordinate 6,186,268 downwards.
CGTCTTGGGTATGACGTTACAAGCTTGGCACACCTGTACTTGAAGTTTCTGCCATTCATTTCTGCAGATCCTCTCAAGCTCTGTCAGGTTGGATTGGGAGCATCGCAGCACAGCTATTTTCAGGTCTCTCCAGATATGTTCGATCGGTTTCCAAGTCCGGGCTCTGGCTGGGCCACTCAAGGATATTCAGAGACTTGTCCAGAAGCCAATCCTGCGCTGTCTTGGCTGTGGGCTTAGAGTCGTTGTCCTGTTGGAAGGTGAACCTTCGCCCCAGTCTGAGGTCCAGAGCTTTCTGGAGCAGGTTTTCATCAAGCATCTCTCTGTACTTTGCTCTGTTCATCTTTTCCTCGATCCTAACAAGTCTCACTGAAAAAGATCCCCACAGCATGATGCTGCCACCACCATGCTTCCCTTTAGGGATGGTGCCAAGTTTCCTCCAGATATTATGCTTGGCATTCAGGCCGTAGAGTTCAATATTGGTTTCATCAGACCAGAGAATCTTGTTTCTCATGGTCTGAGAGTCCTTTAGGTGCCTTTTGGCAAACTCCAAGCTGGCTGTCATGTGCCTTTTACAGAGGAGCTGCTTCCGTCTAGCCCCTCTACCATATAGGGCTGATTGGTGGAGTGCTGCAGAGATGGTTGTCCTTCGGGAAGGTTCTCCCATCTCCACAGAGGAACTTTGTTACAGTGACCTTTGGGTTCTTGGTCACCTCCCTGACCAAGGCCCTTCTGCTTCGATAGCTCAGTTTGGCCAGGCAGCCAACTCTAGGAAGAGTCTGGATGGTTTCAGATTTATTCCATTTGAGGATGATGGAGGCCACTGTTTTCTTGGGGACCTTCAATGCTGCAGACAATTTTTGGTACCCTTCCCCAGATCCTGTCTTAGAGCTCTATGGACAATTCCTTCAACCTCATGGTTTTGCTATGACATGCACAGTCAACTGTGTGTTTTTCCAAATCAAGTCCAATCTATTGAATTTACCACAGGTGTACTCCAATCAAGTTGTAGAAACATCTCAACAATGATCAATGGAAACAGGATGCACCTGAGCTCAATTTTGAGTCTCATAGCAAAGGGTCGGAATACTTATAGTTGAAGTTGGAAGTTTACATACACTTAGGTTGGAGTCATTAAAACTTGTTGTGCAACCACTCCACAAATTTATTGTTAACAAACTATAGTTTTGGCAAGTCGGTGAGGACATCTACTTTGTGCATGACACAAGTAATTTTTCCAACATTTGTTTACAGATTATTTCACTTATAATTCACTGTATCACAATTGCAGTGGGTCAGACATGTACATACACTAAATTGACTGTGCCTTTAACCAGCTTGGAAAATTCTGAAAATTATGTCATGGCTTTAGAAGCTTCTGATAGGCTAATTTACATAATTTGAGTTAATTAGAGGTGTACCTGTGGATGTATTTCAAAGTCTACCTTCAAACTCAGTGACACTTTGCTTGACAGCATGGTTAAATCTAAATCTAAATAAATCAGCCAAGACGTTCATCTATACAACCAATAGTACGCAAGTATAATCACCATGGGACCACGCAGTCGTCATACCGCTCAGGAAGGAAACGCGTTCTGTCTCCTAATGATGAACGTACTTTGGTGCGAAAAGTGCAAATCAATCCCAGAACAACAGCAAAGGACCTTGTGAAGATGCTTGAGGAAACGGGTACAAAAGTATATATATCCACAGTAAAACGAGTCCTATATCAACATAACCTGAAAGGCCGCTAAGCAAGGAAGAAGCCACTGCTCCAAAACTGCTATAAAAAAAGCCAGACTACAGTTTGCAACTGCACATGGGGACAAAGATCGTACTTTTTGTAGAAATGTCCTATGGTCTGATGAAAGAAAAATAGAACTGTTTGTCCATAATGACCATCGTTATGTTTGGAGGAAAAAGGGGGAGGCTTGCAATCCGAAGAACACCATCCCAACTGTGAAGCACGGGGGTTGCAGCATCATGTTGTGGGGTTGCTTTGCTGTCGGAGGGACAGGTGCACTTCACAAAATAGATGGCATCATGAGGAAGGAAAATTATGTGGATATATTGAAGCAAAATCTCAAGACATCAGTCAGGAAGTTAAAGCTTGGTCTTAAATGGGTCTTCCAAATGCACAATGACCCCAAGCATACTTCCAAAGTTGTGGCAAAATGGCTTAAGGACAACAAAGTCAAGGTATTGGAGTGGCCATTACAAAGAACAGAACAGAAAAAGCATGTGCGAGCAAGGAGGCCTACAAACCTGACTCTGTTACACCAGCTCTGTCAGGAGGAATGGGCCAAAATTCACCCAACTTAGTGTGGGAAGCTTGTGGAAGGCTACCCAAAACATTTGACTCAAGTTAAACAATGTAAAGACAATGCTACCAAATACTAATTTAGTATATGTAAGTTTCTGACCCACTGGGAATATGATGTAAGAAATCAAATCTGAAATAAAAAAATTCTCTCTACTATTATTCTGACATTTCACATTCTTAAAATAAATTGGTGATCCAAACTGACCCAAGACTGTCACGACTTCTCCCGAAATCAAAGCCTCTCCTTGTTCGGGCGGTGCTCGGCGGTCGACGTCATCGGTCTTCTAGCCAACAATTGATCAATTTTTTCATTTTCCATTGGTTTTGTCTTGTCTTCCTACACACCTGGTTTCAATCCCATTCATTACCTGTTGTGTATTTAACCCTCTGTTTCCCGTCATGTCTTTGTCAGAGATGGTTTTTTATTCAGTGTTGTGTTGGTTTCTGTATTGGTGCGAGACGGGTCCTCGTACCCACTGTTTGTTACATTTAGTGTTTGGAGTATGTTTAGTTTATTGTTATTAAATACTCCATTACACTCAGTTTGATTCTCCTGCGCCTGACTTCCCTGCTACACACGACTCTGACAAAGACAGGGAAGTTTTACTAGAATTAAATGTTGGGAATTGTGATAAACTGAGTTTCAATGTAATAGGTGAAGGTATATGCAAACTTCTGACTTCAACTGTATGTAAATAAGCTATTTAAGTTTTTAATTTGTAATACATTTGCAGACAATTCTAAAAACCTGTTCTCTCTTTGTCATTATGGGGTATTGGGTATTGTGTGTATTTCCTGTGTTTTGTATTTAGTTAGTATGGTCAGGGCGTGAGTTGGGTGGGCAGTCTATGTTTGTTTTTCTAGGTTTTGGGAATTTCTATGTTTCGGCCTAGTATGGTTCTCAATCAGAGGCAGGTGTCATTAGTTGTCTCTGATTGAGAATCATACTTAGGTAGCCTGGGTTTCACTGTGTGTTTGTGGGTGATTGTTCCTACCTCTGTGATTGCACCAGATAGGACTGTTTTGAGTTTTCACATTTATTGTTTTTTGTAGTCAGTTGTTCATGTGTACCTTAACGTATTAAAAAGAACCATGGACACTTACCACGCCGCGTATTGGTCCTCTGATCCGTTTCGCCTCTCCTCTTCGGAAGAAGAGGAGGAAATTCATTACAGATGAGGGAAAATGTATATTTAATCCATTTTAGATTAAGGCTGTAATGTAACAAAATGTGGAAAAATGGTAATGGTCTGAATACTTTCCGAATGCACTGTATGTGTTGCAATCCTAGGGTCATGCATTGAGTTGTATTATTCAAAAACACAATATACCGTCAAATACCGTCATACCGACTATGATATGATATTTTGGCCATATCGCCCAGTCCTAGGCGTGGCTAATGGTGCTGTCGGCGACCCAACATTTTAGAGGCCCTCCTGTTTGCCGCAGCGATAAAAATGTAGCTATTTTAAAGTTAATCTCTGGCAATTCTACACATTTTGCCATGTGGTGGAGATAACATTTTGCCATTTTAATGCTAATTTTCTGCAATTCTACACATTTTGCCATGGCTTATTCTATCTGAGTGGCTCAAACATTATAACAAAATCAATGGCGGTCCTATGCCATGACAAAAATACTCCTCAATGCATAATTATTTTAATTTTACAATCTCCCTGATTTGTCTAGCTCTCACGCCTGTTTCCGCTTCCCCTCCCTGGCGCTCTCGGGCGGCAGGCTCCCCATCATTACGCACGCGCCTCAGTGATCATTGGACTCATCTGTCCTCAATCCCCTCTGTTATTATAGCCCCTATATCTGTCTGGTTCCCCGCTCTGTTCCCTGCTTCAGCATTAATTGTCGTTTGTCGTTGTTTACCCGCGTGCTGATGCAGTTCCTGTTTTGTTACCTGTCTGCTCCTGAATAAACGTTGACTCCCGGTACCTGCTTCTCATCTCCAGCATCGTTCCTTACGCTAGCTTTTATTTAGGTGATTGTTTGTTCTCAAAGACAATATGGGTCCATTACCTTTTCTACATAATTTATATGTATTGTTTTAGTATACACTGAAAACATTTTTCCATCGTGAAAATTATACATTATAGTTACGAATTTGCAAAACATTTGATATGTGACAAATTCCAATTTGTTGTGGCTAACTTAAGCTAGGTGGCGTTGTGGAAAACTCTATCCAAAGAGTAGGCAGAGTCTATTGGAGTACAATTATTAACTTTTAATCAAGTAGCTGCAGGCGAGATCTATTTCTGAGCATAGTCAGGGAAGGAACTCGCCTGGGAGATGGTTGCATGTCCTTCATACAGAGGGAGATGATAATACAACCATATTGTTTACACAACAGGTCAATTATACAAGCAAAGCAACAGTTCCAGAACACAATGGCCTTGGGTTAGGGTGCAGACATAACAGGAGTCTATGAAATGCAGTTTATTACAGTTCAACACGGAACAACGCATCAACCTTGAGATGGTACAACAGCTTAAGTCAAATTCTGCCACCACAGTGGCTATCACGAATGTTAGCTAGGTGGCTAACATTAGCTAGGCTAGGGGTTAGGGTTAGAGGTTAAGGTTATGGTTAAGGTTAGAGTTAGAGGAAGGTTTAGCTCGCATGCTTAGTAGTAGCTAAAAAGTAACAAAAGTTCCTAATGAACTAAAATGCTAAAGTTGTCCCATGATGAGATTAAAAAAACCTACCTTTGGGTTGCTAGATGTTCGCGTTGTACACCCACCCATCCACCCTGACCAACCATCCTACTTTTGTTTTTGCCTCATGTATCCTTCTGTATTATGTAGGCTATGTATACCAAATGTAACACATCATACTCATTTGAGTGTCCCCGATACGTTTACTGTGTTACGTCTAGTCTATGAGACCAGGCTGGTGTGTTTGTGTGCAATAATAGGCTAATGAGCAAAAGCTTGAAATCTCCCCAGTGTGTACAGTACCAGTCAAAATGGTTTTTCATTATTTTTTTACTATTTTCTACATTACTATTGGTGTCCTTTAGTAGTGTTTTCTTTGCAGCAATTCGACCATCAAAGCTTGAGTTACACAGTCTCCTCTGAACAGCTGATGTTGAGATGTGTCTGTTACTTGAACTCTGTGAAGCATTTATTTGGGCTGCAATGTCTGACGCTGGTAACTCTAATGAACTTAACCTCTACAGAAGGTACTGTATGTGTCTGGGAATAAGTTAATAAACAGACTGTCAGATACCCTTCACAATCAATTACAGCCAAATGTCAATGTAGTGGTCAAGGCGTCGAGGGACAACTTTAGATTAGAAATCCCCATTATTAAAGATGGGCTGAAAATGAAGGATAGTGTGTGTGAAAGCAGAAATGAAGCAATCGCACATCCTTTACCTCCAGTGTCCATTGCAGACTGACAAGTTGACAGTTAGCCTGTGGGTAATGGCTTGAGATTGTGATGGAGATGGTCGTCTGTGGGAGTTTGGGCAGCAGAGATCTGAGAGTGAACAGCTCGGATACAGTTAGTCAGAGCTATGCAGTACTTCATCATAGTGTCATCCAACCGATGCAGATCTGGGACAGCACATGGAGGGGATGCTGGGGTTCTCATAGGCCACTTATCCTGCAACCGGCACTCAGCCACCGTCTTTGCTTCCTCATTTGTGGTGGGAAAGCTTCAGTCCATTTTGAGTAGCTATCCACCAACAGGTGGGCATATGTACAAAAACAATTTGCATTTTTACAAATGGGCCCCTGGCAGTCGAGACAAAGAAGTGGGTACTTGTTTTCCTGCGTTGTGTTCTTGGCAAATTAGACATGATGTACAAATGTGTGCTGCGATTGTAGTACATGTTGGTGCGCACCATTCTTTTCTGCATGCACTGACCCTTTGGACACATGACTCACACCGTGATGCATGCGTCCAAGGTAACCGAACAGTGCCGGTGGCTAATCGTTCGAGGGTTGTTTGTTCTCCAGTAAAACCCTATCCCTCTCCATATGTAGCCAACGGAGTATGAAATTGCAATAAATAGTTACAGTAATCAACCAGCAGCCACTGACGCAGAGTAGATTGTTATTGGCTGGAGTACACAACAGGGCCTTCTCGCTAGACCTTTTGAGGAAACACTCCCAGAAACCGGGGAGCTCAATGGATTCGTACATGAAACCACCTGCAGGATAACATTTCCAAGTCTAAAATCATGACACAATTGCACAAAATATGAAGGAGGGCATAGGAACGTATACGAGTAGCTTAACCACCTCTCTACATCTCCCCTCTTGTGTAACGCAATGCTGTCAGTGTAATGCAATGATTCTTCAGAATAAAGCAAAATTAAGAAAAGAAACTAATCAGAATAACGAATAAAATTAGAATTATATCCCTTGATAAATCCATAAGGAAATAATTGTAGGGAATTCAATATATAGTAAAATAGACTACAAACAGGTTTCTCTCACACTACTCATGTACTGCTGTGTGTGAGTAACTCACCCGCCCACTCACTTTGTTCTTTCTTCACAGTCAGGAGAAACGCTGCTCTCAAAACATACAACAATAAACACTTCTTCAGAATTATCCGCATTTACTTATTACGTTGAAATTTCAACCATGTCACTGATCTCTCTAGTGAGGGTGATCAGACCTCACAAGAAAGTCGGTGAGGACAGACAATAGGAGCATTGTGCCGTAATCGTCTCAGTGTTCGGTCCCTCATGGGCACACTACATCACAGGCCAAGTCTAAGTCCTTAGTAAGAGTAGACATTGAACATTTAAGCCCTTTGGGTCCTGCCATAGAGTTACATTAGAAGAGCCCTTCAAGACGGCTCAAGGTCATTGGTCACAGATAAAATGACGTCAAATCACGTTATATGTACAGTACTTTCAAAATATTAGTGAGCAGTGAGCATCATGAATCATATTGACAATCTACTGGCAAATTATTTTTTGTACTTTTCATATGAAGAGAAATAATTAAGAGAAATTATAGAAAATATGTATCGGTGCTCATCAGCCATTGGGACATGAACATTACACAACAAGTTGGAAATTGCAAATTTGACAATGAGTGGTTTGGAAGGAATCAATGGCTAACTGCAAGCATTGGAAAGCAACCACTAGCCTGCTATTCAATGGAGTGGTGGTTTTTTTCAGAGTTCCCTCCATAAATCCAGAGAATACCAGACTTTGATGACAAAATTTGCCCACAAAGGAACGCAGCGCCACCTTCCTGTTTAAGTGAGCACAGCACAAGGTGAGTCAAAAAATGTCTTGTAACGTTATGCTGTGGTATAAATGATGTATTATGCAAGGGAGATATGTAGACTGTAGCTAAGAAAGTAATACTAAGTGTATGTTGTGTAGTAAGCTGTTCGTAACCCATGTGCCTCACCCTAATAATTTGGTTTATTTTCACCAACGCGGTATTGTAAACACATCGTTCGTGGCCTGGTGTGTGCCTGTTTTCAGATTATTTTTGTACAGCTTTGACAGTGCTACTGATAGTAGTGGTGGCACTTGGCTTACACGTGCAAATTCAGCACAAACAACATTCTATAATAGAATTGTGTTATTTGACGTGTATCTTTTTTGACACGCAAAGACCCAAACAGCATTCAATGTGCCTCACCCTCATAATTTGGTCTATTTTCACCTCTTATTTTCGACTACTGTTCTAACTTGATGGTGCACATGTAGCTTATAACCTGTTTTAGAGAAATGTAATCATTGAATATTGTAAGAGCTTTCATTGTCTACTTCTATGCCCCCTTTATATATCCTACGGCTTTGACTTGGTGTACAGGGAGTACACTGTAAGAACGGCCCATGTTCTGAATTCTGTTGCTGTACATTTCAAAAGTGCTGAACAAATAGTTATATTGACTACATCTGTCGTCGCTCGCTCATGAATGTCTTAATCGAAATTACGATTTGCCTCTTATGCCCTTGTTGTCCCCTTATGCCATAGTTAGTACATCTCAATTGTTAGTAGAAACCATATTTGTTTAAGCAAGTCAGCCATATTGGCTATGTTATTTTTAAAGGCAGTAAATGAGGCTGAATGAAGTGTTTTGATGTGAGAGCTCCTTTTAAATGCCAGGTGTAGCAGTGGTAATGTGTTGGGACTGCTGTTGGGACTGCTGTTGGGACAGCTTTACATAGGCCCTAACAGTTTGTGGGCAAAGTTTGTCACCGTTATAGGGCAATTAATGTATTGTTTAGTGTTGTAGCTTTTCTGGCATGTGTAACAGTATAACTTTAGACCATCCACCACCGCTAACCGTTTCACATCCGTTACACTCACCCCCTTTTGACCTCCTCCTTTTCCGCAGCAACAAGTGATCCAGGTCAACAGCATCAATGTAACAGTATAACTTTAGACGGTCGCCTCGCCCATACCCAGGTGCGAACCAGGGACCCTCTGCACACATCAACAACAGTCACCCATGAAGCATCGTTACCCATCGCTCCACAAAAGCCGCGGCCCTTTATTTCAAGGTCTCAGAGCAAGTGACATCACCGATTGAAACGCTATTTAGCGCACACCACCGCTAACTAAGCTAGCCGTTTCACATCCGTTACACATGCATCCCACAATTATTATTTTTTTCCCCACCAAGATTTACATGCTAAAACTCAACCCAAACTCATCCCAAACCATCTCAATTTGTTTGAGGTCGGGGGATTATGGAGGCCAGGTCATCTGATGCACCACTCCATCACTCTCCTTCTGGGTAAAATAGCCCTTACACAGCCTGGAGGTGCGTCGGGTCATTGTCCTGTTGAAAAACAAATCATAGTCCCACTAAGCCCAAACCAGATGGGATGGAATATCGCTGCAGAATGCTGTGGTAGCCATGCTGATTAAGTGTGCCTTGAATTCTAAATAAATCACAAACAGTGTCCCCAGCAAAGCACCCCCAGACCATAACACCTCCTCCTCCATGCTTTATGGTGGAAAATACACATGCGGAGATCTGTTCACCCACACCGTTTCTCACAAAGACACGGAGGTTGGAACCAAAAATCTCCAATTTGGACTGCAGACCAAATTACAAATTTCCACCGGTCCAATGTCCATTGCTCGTGTTTCTTGGCCCAAGCAAGTATCTTCTTCTTCTACTACTGGTTTCTTTGCAGTAATTCGACCATGAAGGCCTGATTCACGCAGTCTTCTCTGAACAGTTGATGTTGAGATGTGTATGTAACTTGAACTCTGTGAAGTATTTATTTGGGCTGCAATTTCTGAGACTGGTAACTCTAAGGAACTTATCCTTTGCAGAAGAGGTAACTCTGGGTCTACCCTTTCTGTTGCGGTCCTCATGAGAGCCAGTTTCATCATAGTGCTGGATGTTTTTGCGACTGCATTTGAAGAAACTTTCAAGGTTCTTGAAAATTTTCCGGATTGACTGACCTTCATGTCTTAAAGTAATGATGTATTGTCGTTTCTCTTTGCTTATTTGAGCTGTTCTTGGAAGATTCGTTATTAAAGGGGAAATAGTTCTGCCAAATTGAACCCCAAAATGTAATGGACGAGGACGACAAGAGATCATTAAAAAGCTAAGATTTGTGCTTGAAGGATTTTTGTTAGGTTCAGTTTGATAACGTTAGCTTGCTAACTTAGCCAGGCAGACACAGTTGTGACTTTCCGTAGCAGGCTAGGAGAGCATTTCAGCTAACCTTTACCCTTTTCCTAGACTAAGTATCCTAACCTACCATGTTAATGATCCTAACCTGCCATCCAGGTTGTTCAAGATTGGCGTCGAAATTGGACGTCTATCCATGTCCTTGGGTTGTACCGTGTCGGAGATCTTTGTGGGCTATACTCGGCCTTGTCTCAGGATGGTAAGTTGGTGGTTGAAGATTTCCCTCTAGTGGTGTGGGGGCTGTGCTTTGGCAAAGTGGGTGGGGTTATATCCTTCCTGTTTGGCCCTGTCCGGGGGTGTCCTCGGATGGGGCCACAGTGTCTCCTGACCCCTCCTGTCTCAGCCTCCAGTATTTATGCTGCAGTAGTTTATGTGTCGGGGGGGGCTAGGGTCAGTTTGTTTATCTGGAGTACTTCTCCTGTCCTATTCGGTGTCCTGTGTAAATCTAAGTGTGCGTTCTCTAATTATCTCCTCTCTTTCTTTCTCTCTCTCGGAGGACCTGAGCCCTAGGACCATGCCCCAGGACTACCTGACATGATGACTCCTTGCTGTCCCCAGTCCACCTGGCCATGCTGCTGCTCCAGTTTCAACTGGCCTGGGCCCTAGGACCATGTCCCAGGACTGCCTGACATGAGGACTCCTTGCTGTCCCCAGTCCACCTGGCCATGCTCCTGCTCCAGTTTCAACTGTTCTGCCTTACTATTATTCAACCATGCTGGTCATTTATGAACATTTGAACATCTTGGCCACGTTCTGTTATAATCTCTACCCGGCACAGCCAGAAGAGGACTGGCCACCCCACATAGCCCGGTTCCTCTCTAGGTTTCTTCCTAGGTTTTGGCCTTTCTAGGGAGTTTTTCCTAGCCACCGTGCTTTTACACCTGCATTGTTTGCTGTTTGGGGTTTTAGGCTGGGTTTCTGTACAGCACTTTGAGATATCAGCTGATGTACGAAGGGCTATATAAATAAATTTGATTTGATTTGATTTGATGTCCTGAGAAATTTGGGAAATGTCTTCAAAACTGGCTACTAGGGGAAACAGTGAGCGCTAATTACTCTCAAGTAGGCTTGAGTTTTGCTAGGGCTTATCCCTCCCGGGTCAACGGGAAGAAAATGCACTACTTGAAAATGGAGATAACCTCAATTTTCACTGTCACCGACACTATAATGGCACAGATACAAAGATGATTCAACATAGCTAGCTAGCTACTCCACCGACTCTCGACAGCTAACAAGCAGCTGCTTCATTCAAAAATGAATCCATTGTGATTTAATTCAAATGTAAATAGCTACACTAGTTATCTAGTTGTGACTATCTGGTTAGTATCAACATGGGCTTACCACAATTCCTAGTGTCCCCAAAGTTTTTTGACTTAACAACCTGGTCCTAAATACTAAATACCTTGCAGGAACTCTTACACTCTACAGAAATGGTAAAAAAATTCTGCTATCACAGAGAGATACTTTGCAGTACTGTAACATAAAAAGATTGGACGTTTGTAATGTAAATAATGTGGTAAATGGTTCATGGGGCTCGAAACAATAATCACGTCAAATAAGTTGTTGTTTGTGATATCATTAAGGATGGTCTACCAAATAACGGCAACTCTACAAATGTTATCCAGTTATCAGATTTATATCTACATGTTGCGGAACTTATATGAGTAAATATGAAACTATTTGTGAGAAGATGAAATTGAATTTTTTGTCTTCTAAGAGAGATAATGGGTTTTTCATATAAGACTTTTGCCAAGTCAGTGTCCGCGGGAGCACAGACATTATGACTAAAAGTTGGGTTGCCCTTTTCCCCCAATTGTTGAAAAGGACTCGCTGAAGAATTTACATTAGACCACATAGACGGACAGTAAGCCGGACGTCACAAATGGTTAGACAATAGAGACCAGAAAAAATGTGGAGTGGTGGCTGCACATTGAAATTGAAGGAATTTAAATCTCTAGAGATCAATATACGGACGGTAGGAGGGGGTGACCTTGATAATCTATTGTTAAAACGAGAGGCTGCCTGGATCTTTAATTTAAAGACGGTCTCAACGTAGACTTTGATCTGAAGCCATTGTTGTGATTATTATGACTTTGCCATTGTAATTGTGTGTAAACTTGTATAGTCAAATTAATCTATTATCGTATGCTATCCATTTGTTTGTATGTTGTTCTTTGTATGACATTTTAATATTTGATTATTAACCAATGATATTAGGCCACTCCTGGCCATGATTACAGACACCTGTGTCTTTTAACACTACATAAACGAGTCATCCCGCAGTGTTTGTGATTATACCCTGATGAAGACAGCTTGGCTGTCGAAACGTTGGTATTACATTTTTGCATCTGAGCTCCAAGAGTGTGCGGCTCTCTTATATTTTCAAACTTGGATAAGCTAACACAATGTGCCATTGGAACACAGGAGTGATGGTTGCTGATAATGGGCCTCCGTATGCCTATGTAGATATTCCGTTAAAAATCAGCCGTTTCCAGCTACAATAGTCATTTACAACATTAACAATTTCTACACTGGATTTCTGATCAATTTTATGTTATTTAAAAAAATAAACAAACATAAACAAGGACATTTCTAAGTGAACCCAATCTTTGGAACGGTAGTGTAAGTAATCAGATCCTTTACTCAGTACTTGGTTGAAGCACCTTTGACAGCAATTACAGCCTCGATTCTTCTTGGGAATGACGCTACAAGCTTGGCACACCTGTTCTTCTCTGCAGATGCTCTCAAGCGCTGTCAGGTTAGATGCGGAGCACTGCTGCACAGCTAGTTTCAGGTCTCTCCAGAGATGTTCGATCGGGTTCAAGTCCGGGCCCTGGCTGGGCCACTCAAGGACATTCTGAGACTTGTCCCAAAGCCACTCCTATGTTGTCTTGGCTGTGTGCTTAGGGTCATTGTCCTGTTGGAAGGTGAACCTTCGCCCCAGTCTGAGGTCCTGAGCGCTCTAGAGCAGGTTTTCATCAGGGATCTCTCTGTACTTTGCTCCATTCATCTTTCCTCAAGCCTGAAAAGTCTCCCTGCCCCTGAAAAACATCCCCACAGCATGATGCTGCCACCACCATGCTTCACCGTAGGGATGGTGCCAGGTTTCCTCCAGACTTGACGCTTGGCATTCAGGCCAAAGTTCAATCTTGGTTTCGTCAACTCCAAACTCCAAGGTCACCAGACCCGGGCTTGGTCTCAGCCCCAAGTCTTTTTCCCTGCTGTGAGGTTGTAAATCTTGGCTACACTGCATTACACACTGCAATGAATACTCTAAACATGAGCCCTGGCCTGCCCTGCCTTTTTAGTGCTGCCTAAAACCAGCATTTCTGCAGGGTCAAAGTGGTTTTCCAAAGTGATTTTTGATTAATCCCAAAAACATTTTTTACGACGCTCGCGGGCAACTGTTCATACTCTGAGGGAGAGAGTGCAAAGACGAGAAGAAGAAACGGAGGTAAACTTTGTTAGCTTGTTTTTACAACCGCACATTTTGTTAGCCCATGATGATGTTATTCAAAGTTATTCACCTCACAGTAAGCCAGATTTGAGTAACTTACACTTCAACATGTTGACTCAAAAGCTGCAATGACAGATAACGTTAATTAAGCTAACTAACTAAAGTGAGGGACTACCCAGTCGAGCTAGCCGTGTTGCTTCATGAGCAACCTATGAGATTTTATGAGCAAGGTTTTGACAGTACAGTTATTGATTAGCTATCTGGACATTGAATCCAACTGCTGGAGCTCTGTTACCACCCGACAAAGTATCACTAACTAACAAATTACTGTTTAATCAAGCACTGTCCAAATATGCACAAAAACAAATAGTAATAAAGATAGCTAGCTTACTTGAGGCTAACATGACATTAGCCACTTTTGTTAACATCAGCTCAATTAGCTAGCGAACCCTATGTTATCTGTTGAAAAGAACAGCTGGATAGTTTTTTGAATTTATAGAAGATGGACATACGGAATTGAAGATGCAGCTCAGCAAACACAGAGACAGTTGTTGTATTTGTAGGAGTAAGTGAATAGGTTGTGTGCTTACATCTAACAGTAGCTACATAGATGGCAAAGTGGCTGACAACGTCACGAAAACGATGTGCGTCCTTCCCATGGGGCATAAGTCTGCCTGATTCTGGATGGCCAGATTGCTAGCAAGGGTGACACTGCCATGTGTGGGAATCATAAGTGGCTTATTTCAGCATGTTCCATTATGAACACCGGTATTGTGGTTAGTGAAGGGTAAAACATTTGAATGTCAATCAGGTTTAAGATTGAGTGAACTGCTAATATCATTAAGGAACAGAAATGATCCCAGATTTGACCTTTAGCTCAACTCACGTAAACATTATTTGCCTGTTGTTCATGTTGTGAATGTGTGCGTGTGTATTTTTCTTACGTGTGTTTGTTAAGAATTCTCCATATTGCTACGGCACTGATGCTATGCCGTCTCTGTATTAATATAGGATATCTGAGAAAGCAGAACTTCAGACAGCAAGGAAGAGAGGGGAGCAGACAGGACAGTGTGAGAACACAGGAGAACATAAGAGAGAGGGGAGCAGACAGGACAGAGTGAGAACACAGGAGAACATAAGAGAGAGGGGAGCAGACAGGACAGAGTGAGAACACAGGAGAACATAAGAGAGAGGGGAGCAGACAGGACAGAGTGAGAACACAGGAGAACATAAGAGGGGAGCAGACAGGACAGAGTGAGAACACAGGAGAACATGAGAGAGGGGAGCAGACAGGACAGAGTGAGAACACAGGAGAACATAAGAGAGAGGGGAGCAGACAGGACAGAGTGAGAACACAGGAGAACATAAGAGAGAGGGGAGCAGACAGGACAGAGTGAGAACACAGGAGAACATAAGAGAGAGGGGAGCAGACAGGACAGAGTGAGAACACAGGAGAACATAAGAGAGAGGGGAGCAGACAGGACAGAGTGAGAACACAGGAGAACATAAGAGAGAGAGGGGAGGCCCACACAAGACAAACATGGCATAAGTCCTTGCTAAACATTATCTCTCAAAAAAAGAAAGATGCCACTCCTGACATGTCCTGTGTGTATAAATTGTTTACACCCTGATATGTTCCCATCACTGCGCTGAACATGCCAGTTAGCAGCTATGAGAGATCTTTCAGTGCATTGAGATGTCACATACCTGCACTAGTGGAAAAAGTACTCAATTCTCATTCTTGAATAAAAGTTAAGATTTCTTAATAGCAAATTACTCAAGTAAAAGTCACCCAGTAAAATACTACTTGAGTAAAAGTCTAAAGGTATTTGTTTTTTAAATATACTTCAGTATCAAAAGTAAATGTAGTTGCTAAAATATTCTTAAGTAGCCAGGGTCACACTCCAACATTCAGACATCTTTTAAAAACAAAGCATTTGTGTTTAGTGAGTCCGCCAGATCAGAGGCAGAAGGGATGACCAGGGATGTTCTCTTGATAAGTGTGCGAATTGGAGCAGTTTCTGTCCTGCTAAGCGTTGGACTAGTAACCGGAAGGTTGCAAGTTCAAATCCCCGAGCTGACGAGGTACAAATCTGTCGTTCTGCCCCTGAATAGGCAGTTAAACCCACTGTTCCTAGGCCGTCATTGAAAATAAGAATTTGTTCTTAAATGACTTGCCTAGTTAAATAAAGGTTAAAAAATAAAAAAAAGCATTCAAAATGTAAAGAGTACTTTTGGGTGTCAGGAAAAATGTATGGAGTAAAAAGTACAGAATTTCCTCTAGGAATGTAGTGAAGTAAATGTAGTCAAAAGTAGAAATAGTCAAGCAAAGTACAGATACCCCAAGAAACGACTTAAGTAGTACCTAAAGTATTTTTGCATACTTGGCTGAGGAGACCAATGACTCAAGATAGAATGCATCATGACAATTGACAAAGATATACATACTAACACCCTTGGGAAAGAGTGAAGTCATAGACAGGTTTGCACCTACAGTTTAATTTCTAATCTTTATGGATGGACTAACATCCTAGTACTGTGTAATAGAAACATTGTGAATATTTATTTGGCGAAAGGATTGTATGCTGGTATGTACATGTGTGTAAAATTGTGAAGTGTTGTTACTACAGGAGTGTTGGAGGGGGTGTAGTTGTTTTTGTGTAATTAAGTAGGTAGAAATATTATCCTGTCGCTAATTGACCTTGGAATCTGTGATTGATTACAATTATTATAAAATCATGATTTTCAAGTGTGTTTGGTGCCGCCCCCCCAACTAATCTACAGTTATAATACAAGCCTACTACTAATGAGTTTCTGGAGTTACAACATAATCTGAAGGATGGCAGCCTAAAATCCCAATCCTGCCATATTGCACGTAACTATAATATTTTTTTCATTGCAAAACATTCATTTGTGGTTTAGGCTGCCACCATTGGGATTATTTTGGAACGGCACAGTGTGCGAAGCATGACTATCTCAGCAGTAATGATAAATGATAAATACTTTTCCCAACTATTTTTCTTCATGGAAAATTGTGATGAACTCTGATCACAGCATTGTCCAGATCCTTCCAACCTACCTTACAGCAGTAAACCCCTGGTGAAATCTGGGAACGTGTGGACTGAGGACCGCATAGAATCACTTAAGATATTTATTTTATGTACAGATTGGGACATTTGTCATGAATTAGACGTGCACAAGTCAACACTGATTGTCACAGACAACAAGTGTTGACTCTGACACCCAAAAAGCAAACAAAGGCATACCCAAACAACAAACCGCACATCACAAGGGAGGTAAAGGACTGTATAGATAAGGAAACACAAGGAATCAATAAAAAACATTTCCTGTGGGAATTGTGGGAGTCAAGGAGAACAATCACCAACATGAACCTGCAAAACAAATCCTTGCGCACACCAGATGAGCTGACCAAAGCCAATTAATGACATGTTTTTGTATGCAAGATTTGATGTGTATAATGTGATTGACTCCATTGTTAGTGATGGTTGTGTTCGTAGGTTGGAAATCAACCCTATAGTTGTCACTGGAGTGTTCAAGCACACCTGTATGAATACGGCTCTGCTTTTCTTCTAAAAACATGTGCAGAGGAACTGACTCTGGCTTGGTGCCCTATCTTTCAGAGGTCTGTAGACTCCCATACCGTCCCATCTCTGTGGGAAAAGGCTCTTATCACTCCAGTCCCCAAAAAGCTTTGTCCAAAAGAAAATAATGACTGGGCCTGTTGCCCTGACGCCCAGTGTTTTGAAAAGATAATGGTGTGCGAGCTCCGTTCAGATGTGAACCGTGTTTAGCAAATTGATAAAAGGATCTATAAGTAAAGTCATGGGATTCATGATGCAATCAACACCATAGTGCATCTCATTGTTTAGCATCTGGAAAACCCCAAGGCTTGTTTCTGACTAGCTGTACTCAGCAGCTAGTTTCTGACTAGCTGTATACAGCAGGTTAGAGTTAACAGTACCCTCTGAGGCTAGAGACATTAGCACAGGGGCCCCACAGGGTTGTCTGAGTTCACCAATGTTATTCACACTGTACACAAACTAATGCACTAGACTAATCCTGATAATTATATTGTCAACTTTTCTGATGATACCGGCAGTTTTGGTCTGCTGTATAGAGATGCTGAAACTGCTGTGTACAGGTCAGAGATTTTTAAAAAGTTAGTCAAGCGGTGTGATGAGAATCATCTCAATGTTAATGGTGTTTGACCCCAAGTACCTGGGTGTACACATGGACAATGTGCTGTGCTTGTAGGTCCAAGTAGAGAGTGTCTGCTGCAGAGTCCAACAATGCCTCTATTTCCTACTTAGACTCGGGGATTTTGGAGTTGACCAGAAAATAATGCTCTCGTTCTGCAGTGCAACCATAGAGATTATCCTGAGATATGGCATCAAAGTATGGTTTGGTATTTGATCAGTTCAACTGAAATCCCAAATTGCCCACCTGGTACAAACTGTCATGAAGGTCATGGGTGGCAATTATCATTAGCTGTTTGCGTCAAGGGTGTAGACATGGGAGGCCCACCCACTGGGAAGCCAGGCCTTGACAGGCCCATCCAGACAGGTTTGATGTGGTTTAAGCATTGTTGTGGACTTTGGGGATTTTTTAAATATATTTTTTATGTATGTTCTATTAAAAAAGGTGCAATTTTGAGTGAAAATCTGAATAGTATATCCGAAAATATAGGATTTTTCACACAGGGGTGCCTTTCCTAAACTGGTGGACCGTTTGGAAACTTTTTGGAAAAAGTAGAGTTATACCCACTTCTCCAGGCACCACTACACCACTGCATAGGGCTGATGGAAAGACAGCAGTCACACACAGCGTGATGTTAATGCACCACTGCATAGAGCTGATGGAAAGACAGCAGTCACACACAACATGATGTTAAAGCACCACTACATAGGGCTGATGGAAAGACAGCAGTCACACACAACATGATGTTAGAGCACCACTACATAGGGTGTCATAAGGTGAATGCACCAATTTGTAAGTCGCTCTGGATAAGAGCGTCTGCTAAATGACTTAAATGTAAATGTAAATGTAATAGGGCTGATGGAAAGACAGCAGTCACACACAGCATGATGTTAATGCACCACTGCATAGAGCTGATGGAAAGACAGCAGTCACACACAACATGATGTTAAAGCACCACTACATAGGGCTGATGGAAAGACAGCAGTCACACACAGCATGATGTTAAAGCACCACTACACCACTACATGGGGCTGATGAAAAGACAGCAGTCACACACAGCATGATGTTGATGCACCACTACACCACTGAATAGGGCTGATGGAAAGACAGCAGTCACACACAGCATGATGTTAAAGCACCACTACATAGGGCTGATGGAAAGACAGCAGTCACACACAACATGATGTTAAAGCACCACTGCATAGGGCTGATGGAAAGACAGCAGTCACACACAATATGATGTTAAAGCACCACTACATAGGGCTGATGGAAAGACAGCAGTCACACACAGCATGATGTTAAAGCACCACTGCATAGGGCTGATGGAAAGACAGCAGTCACACACAGCATGATGTTAGAGCATCTATGGAGAGGTGTATTTATACACCACGTCAAAGCCTTTTTTAACTCCAACCATATGACTCGGCTCACTGATAAGTGAGGACTGACAGTAATGCTTTTGAATGAGCACTTTTAGAACGCAATGAACTAAAGTGGTAACTGAAAATAAACCTGAAAGTAACAAACTGCACACCTACTGCCTTTTCAAATGCCCTTTGGGGATATAACCTTATGTACTTACGGTTTTATCCCAGCAATATCGAAGCTCTTTTGCAAAATGTAGATGTGGAGTGGCCCCTCTCGCTCGAGTCTGGTTGATGCACAAACACTCCCCTAGGTGAACGCGTTTGTACTTTATGTAACGATGGTTCCATTGACACGGAAGCTCGTGCCTTAGTGTAAATGCCTGCGCCAAAGCATGACATCTTATCGTCCATTTATCCACTGTACTTTGTTTTAAGCATAGATGTCATGTATTGTAGATGCTTGTACCACGTTTGACCAAAAAGCAATTGGAGTTGTCCACAGTGTGGTTTTAAAAATAACATCTGGAGTGATACTTAAACTCATTCTGATGTTCTGCACAGGAGAAGTGGTGGTGTCAGACTGAGATGAAACTGCTGTGTTGAAGCGCGTCTACCAAACTAACTAGCCGAATGACTCGCTCAAGACCCTCAGGAATAACTTTTCAAACACAAACATACAGCAGGGTCGGGAAGGTCTTATGGTCTCAGACTCATCCGGCTGATCTGACCCTAGTAGCCTGATGCTGGAGCTGACCGGGGGCTCTCACAGCAGATATGCCCATGATGAAGACAGGGTAAGACACCCTGGACCTCTAGGAGGAGACCATGCCAGCAGCAGCCTGAAGGTAGGACAGTTCCTTCAAATCAGACCTCTGTGTCTCAGAGAGACAGGAGAGCAGTGGCTCAGCGGCAGTAGACTAAAGGTAACAACTGCAGCTTAATGAAGTCAGCGCGGATGATGTAATCCCCCTGAGTTCTCCTCCCGAAACACAGCCTTTCTGCCTCTCCATCTACCTCTTCTCCTCTATGGCATTCACCCGCTCCCTTCTCACTCATATCCCCCCTACACCCTTCCTACCTCCTTTCCTGCAGTATAAATAATTTCCAAGCTCAAGTCAGGCATTTCTCAGGCCTGTAGGATGTGACTGTCCTCTCTTCCTCTCCCTCCCCATTCCTCAACCTCTCCTGAATGAGTGGTAATTGGTAGAGGAGATGGAAATATAGAAGGACAAGGAATGAGTCCCAAAATACACAGGAAAAAAACAAACAAAAAACATGGCTAATTGGGCATCACCATCCTTTTCTTCGAATAGCCATGGAAACGCAACTTCATTAGGCTACAGGGGATTATAGCCCCGGGCAAATCTCCACTGACAACCTAAACTATTCCCCCTCCACTTAGTGCACTATATGGGGAATGGTGTCATTTAAAAGTTGTGAACTATAGTGAATCAGGTGTCATTTGAAGACAAGCAGTGGGTCAAAGAACCCTCATATTTCCCACCATCTTGTGGAAGACATCCGTATCAACATACTGTAGGCCTACTGTGAGAATGGAATAACACTAGTGTGACTAACTTAAAAACTAAGGAACTCAGACATTCTGATGTTCTGTCCGGTACAGGAGAAGTGGTGGTGTCAGACTGAGATGAAACTGCTGTGTTGAAGCGCGTCTACCAAACTAACTAGCCGAATGACTCGCTCAAGACCCTCAGGAATAACTAAGCAGAAGTTGTTTTTTTAAATGATATCGGCCAGTCCCTGAAGGAGTCAGTACGGTTCACTAATTCATATTAAACTGCTTATGGCAGTAGGCAGAGCATGGCATTAGTCATGTAAACACCTTACTTTGCTCATCTTAAAATCGCCACATGGGTCATAATCAAAGTAAGCATAAGTACGCGGATTAAAACTTGGTTTTCAGGGCAATTTTGAATGATTACATGTACACCTTTAAAGTTTAAAAGTTTTTGCCGTTTCAGCAGTGTATTCTGTCTGTGCATGTAATAGCACCAGCCGACTCGAGCGAGCCTCCCTCTAACACGAGTGACGTGTCCCTACGTCCTATCGGCATCGAACATGTCACCCTCCCTAGCAGAGGGGGTGACCTCGACAATTTGTTAAAACGAAGCTGCCTGGATCTTTCTTTTAAAGACCCTTGCTCCCTTCGGTCTCAACGTCGATTTTGATCTGAAGCCAATCTTGTGATTTTGCAACCAAATTGTATCGATGATCGTATGCTATCCATTTGTATGCTTTCTTAATATGAGAATTAACCAATGATCTCGGGCCACACCCAGCCATGATTTGACCCCTGTATGTGTCCTTTGAAGCTATATAAACTAGTCACCCCGCAGTGTTTGTCATTATACCCTGATGAAGACAGCGTGTCTAAACGTTGGATATTAGGTTATTGCGTCTGAGCCCCTAGAGTGTGCGACTCACTCTATTTTTTCAAGTGTTCTACTCCGCTAACCAGCACCTCGCCTAAATAGGTGTGCGTTTCTTTCACTTCTAGATCGAACTCCCCAAAAATAACATTGTCGGTCAAGTAGAACCTTGATTTTGAGAGGCGATTTTCTGCATTCATCAAAGTCCCATCAGGTAGCCCGACTTCATGTGTCCATGTAAACACCACTATTAGGGAAATTGTTCCTCGCAAAATATGTGAACATTTTAAAATCAAACCACTATATTAATCTGACTACCCACAATAAATTGTAATTGTGTGCATATAACCGTACTCATTGTATAGAATGAATATGGAACATCTGCAGGGAGGTACAGAACTGGGATCATCTGATGGTAAATGTCACCCTCTGTTGGTGACTGGCCAAATGTAGCAGAAGCAACTCATATCGAGAGACTTGCAAAACTGCGGTACATGTACAGAACATCACACAACCCACCATAAAGGAGATTTTTTTTTTGACAAAGGGTCCCGCCGTCACCACCACAATCTACACGTCACCACTGAAAAAGCATGAGGAGTTAAAGAGTTTATTGGTTTGATAAGAGGGGTAAACTGGACCAAGTGTAACATTGTACAGTACAGACGTCAACGTAAAACTGCTGTTTGAATAGAATTGCTTGAACAATAACATTGTGTCCCACACCGTAAAGCCTAGGCTTTTGGTACTTTTAAAACAATAACTGGCACTGTAAGCACAGACCGACATTGAGGTTAGATCATCAAGTAGACTCTAGGATGAGATAAAGAAGAATTGGACAGCAAAGAAATCATAAAAAGGAATCCAGAAAGTGCACAGAGCACAACGTTCTAATTTAGAGACCCCTACTCCCAGTGCAAATACACTTCCTGAAAGAGCATTGTGATTTCTGACATCACTGTCTAACCCCACTTCACCCCATTCTAAAGAAGCTGGAATCTTTCAAAGTGAATGTAAGGGAATAGGTGTGTTTTTTTTTGGTGGTGTGTATGTATATAATAGAGAAAGGGTGTATATATATATTTTAGTGTGGCAGCTCGTGGGGCATCAGTTTGTAGTGGGAGCCACAGGAGGGACAGCGCTGAGCCTCGCCCTGATGGAGCCAGAACCACACCACTGCTGTGTTATCCTCCTCACCTAGAGATGGAGAGAAGGGGGAAGGGGGGGGGGGAGAGGCAGAGCGATTGAAGGAGAGATTAGATATGAGCAGAGACGAGAACAAATCGGACAGCCAAGACAAATGAGTGGTATGGCTTCTGGCAACGGAGCGCTACCAGACAGCTGTTGCAAGACTAATATGAAGCCAGTCACGTACAGACACAGCCCACAATCCTCTTTGTGGTGACGGAGGGCACCAGATGAGGGTCAGCCTTGGAGCCAGCATACTCCTTGGGTTTCAGCATGCTGTAGGGGTCCTGGAAGGAATTCAAACAGGGCAGGTTCAGTAATAGAGACTTATACAGTATGAGAGAGTGAACTACAATAAGGGCCAAGCCCACTAAGAAACCTTTTAATGATCCTAGCTAAGTTAGCCAAGTAACATCAAAAAACTCACATGGTCACATGCACCGTTAAACAGGTGTAGACTAACAGCGAAACGCTTAATAAATACACAATAAGTAACTTGGCTATATACACACACACAGCGTACCAGTACAGACTCAATGTGCAGGGGTCCGAGGTAATCAAGGTATATAGAAAAGTATGTGGATACCCCTTCAAACTAGTGGTTTTGGCTCTCTAGACTAACAGCGAAACGCTTAATTTACAAACTTTGAACATAGAATGGCCTTACTGAAGAACTGACTTTCAACGTGGCACCGTCACAGTATGCCACCTTTTCAACAAGTTAGATGGCCAAATATCTGCCCTGCTGGAGCGGTCCCGGTCAACTGTAAGTGCTGTTATTGTGAAGTGGAAACACCTAGGAGCAGAAATGGCTCAGCCGCAAAGTGGTAGCCCACACTAGCTTACAGAAGCTTGTTCTCTGGAGCGAGGAATCACACTTCATCAGCTGGCAGTGATGTAGACACCGAGGAATTTGAAGCTCTCAACATGCTCCATTACAGCCTAGTCAATGTGGACATGCTCGGCCATCCGTTTCCTGTAGTCCACGATCAGCTCCTTTGTCTTGCTGACATTAAGGAACAGGTATTTGTCCTGGCACCACAATGCCAGGTCAAGGACCACCTCCCTATAGGCCGTCTCATCGGTGATCAGGTCTACCACCGTCGTGTGATCAGCAAACTGCAGTTGCTACATCCATTTTCTTACTTATAAAATGTGTGATATTTACCCATTGATTCCCGACGAATGTAACAAAACACCTCCTGAGCTTAGTTCAGCTGTCGTACCCCAAATATACGCTTTTACTTAATTGTAAACCAACACTGGGCCTATATAGCCTCCAAACATGCTTAAAACAATCATTTAGATATCTTGGATAATCAGTCCTTGCATCCCTGGCACTATGAATTTGAGAGTGGTTACATTTCTCCAGGCCCATCACTCAGCTGTTTCAAATTCGAATGCTGCTTTAAGGTCGATGTCCCTAGAGTTGAAAAATGTGATAGAAAGCTACCATTGCTGCACTGCGGTGTTTAATCACTTTCATCCCTACATCCCATGAATTTGTTTACCCATAGAGATTTGACCCTATGACAAACAATGTCAGTTTACAACAAGTTATTGCTCACTTATACATCATTGGAAAGAATAGAGTCACACTTCAATTAGACACATTTTCAGAAATGTTGAGCTCCACAGAACTTTGACCTCTAGGGTCATATCAGAATTACCCATATAAAATGTCTTTAAAAAAAAAAAAAAATTTTAAAACTTTGTTTGACAAGTAGTTCTGTACGGTCATGAAATGACCTTCCAAGTGATAGTGTCTTTAGAAAGTATTCACACCCCTGATTCAATACTTTGTAGAAGTCCCTACAGCCCTGAGTCTTTCTGGGAAAGTCTCCAAGAGCTTTCAACACTTGGATTGTGCAACATAACCCATTATTCTTAACAAAATTATTCAAGTTCTGCCAAATTAGTTGTTGATCATTTCTAGACAACCATTTTCAGGTCTTGACATATTTTGAAGTAGATTTAAGTCAACCAACTCGGCCACTCAGGAACATTCACGGTCTTCTTGGTAAGCAACTCCAGGGTAGATTTGGCCTTGTGTTTTAGGTTATTGTCCTGCTGAAAAGTGAATTCATCTCCCAGCATCTGGTGGAAAGCAGACTGAACCAGGTTTTCCTCTAGGATTTTGTTTCTCTTTTTTTTATCCTTAAACACAGCTTGAAAATATGATGAGTTGTACTCAGTAAAACAGAGTTACATGGGATACACAAACGTACAATCAATAACAATAGAAAAATAGAGATAATTGTATGTGGGGTGTAAAGATAAGTTACTCCATGCAATTGGCAACAACAAAAAACATGCATCTTTCTCTCCTGAAGTTATTTAGGCTTAACATAAAAACTTAGACATTTCAGCTTAATCGTTTGTATTTCATTTCTAAAAAACAATTCCACTGACATTATTGGGCAGTGTGTGTAGATCAGTGACAATATAAATTATATATTTTAAATTCAGGATAGAAAACAAAAAAAAGGTGGAAAAAGTCAAGGGGTGCGAATACTTTCTGAAGGCACTGTAGAGAGGAAACTTTTGCTTCCCTAAAAATCAGTATCAGTCTCAAAAAAAAAGGAAAAAAAATCACAAATCGGCAGGCTCTGCTAGTGTCACTGGGCAGCTGGATTTCCCTGATAGGTTCCCTCTAATCTCTGATAGGTTGCAAGCCCGGCGGTCACGAGTCAACTTCCACGTTACTCTTTAGTCACGGTAATTAGGCTTCTCCAAGCTCTAATACTGCTGATGGTCATTACCAAACTGCCTGAATCATAAAACACGGGACGAGATGTTAAAAACTGTCCATTGTGCCAATAGATGGAATGCACTCGCATGAGATTTGCCGTGATGTTGACAGAGTGGCATGGGAGGTTTATTTCTTAGACTGGGGTAAGATGTCAATTTTTGGGACACATCCTCAGTAGTGTGCCTTCGAATCAGTGGGTGTTTCGGCCTTTAATCACTAAACACCCTCATCAAAGGTGGCCAGCTAAAGGGTGATCAAGCCTTAGCTTGTGTCCCATGCCCAATTAAGATGTCCCACAGGACTGTGCAAGGCAGGGGCGTCCTCTTCTCTGAGCCAGCCATACAGCTGACCGCATACCTCATATGCCCTCCTCAAGTTGGAGGGATCTGAATTGAGTTCTCAGGTGGGGGTGAGGGGTCATGAAGTTATAGCCCAGCAAGGGTCCTTCCGTTTGATCCAGATCCACTGGCTACCTCTTTCAGCTGCTTGAGAAACTGCTCTGACGGTCTGCCGCAGAGCCTGTCCATGGATTCCAAGTTCTTTCAGCAACCTGATGATGGAAGAAGCCACGAATCCTCTGCATCCCACTTCAACTGGCCAGACTTTTGCATTCCAGCCACGCTGAGTTGCGTCTGCTGCCAACTCTGTGTAACGCAGTTTCTTACGTTCGTAGGCCTCTTCAACAGAGTTTTCCCACGGGACTGTGAGCTCTATGATGTACACAGCCTTTCGTGAAGGGGACCAGAGTACCATGTCTGGCCTAAGGTTGGTAGAAGCAATCTCAGGTGGAAAAATGAGTTGCTGGCCAATATCGACAAGCATCTTCCAGTCCCGGGCCATAGCTAGGTGTCCAGTTTCTGGCTTTGTAGGAGGATACTTGGGCCTTTTCTGTCCCTCCCGGATGAATGTTGTTTTGACGGGATTGCTTGTTTTTGGAGGTAATGAATTGGTTGCACTCCTCTTGGTCTCAAGTGCTGCAGCCAGGCTCTTGAGGACCTGATTGTGCCTCCAGGTGTAGCGGCCTTGTGAGAGGCTGGTCTTGCAACCTGTCATTATATGCCTGAGAGTCGCTGGAGCTGGGCAGAGGGGGCAGGTCGAGTCCTCGCCATACCATTGATGTAGATTTTTTGGTGATGGAAGCACATCATAAACAGCTCTTATGATGAAGCTGATGTTGCTTGCCTCCATTTGCCAAAGCTCACGCCAGTTGATCTTTCTCCTCTCCAGGCCTTCCCACCGCATCCATTGCCCTTGTTTAGCAAGAGAGACAGCCTTTGCACTTCTTGCAGTCTCCTCCTGTCTTCGCACCTCCTCGACCACCAGCTTCCTGCGTTCAGATGTTGTTGCCTTATGGAACGTTGGTTTGCTTGCTGCCAGGCCAAAGCCTCCTCTTCCATGCTGGATATTCCCCACAATGTCTTGGTGTCTCAGGGCTGATGTTGCTTGCTGCACAGCATTGGATGATGTCCATTTCCGTTCAGCACTCCATTTTCCCTCCAATCACTGACATCAATACAAATGTATTCGTAAAAATCTAATCAATCACTTCATGACCGCCCATGAGCTCATGTTGTAAAACATTTCTATAGGCTAGGCAATTGTGTGAGAACACAGTTTTGATGGATTCCATTAGCTTTCTATAGGCTAGGCCTACTATTTACCAACGTTCCTAATATTAAGCACATCACTTCGCTTTACAACAGGAGTATAGCCTACCTGGATGGCATGAAAATTAACCATGGGAAAAGCGTCCAGTCGCTATTGAAGTGCGTAGTTGACATGTTTTTTTCCTTCGCACGCCCCTGTTCCAAGACAGGAGCATGATACTGGTCCATTCTAAATCAAAACTAATTTCACACTTATTATCTAGTATATGCAAAGACATTAAATGAAGAATAGTTTGATGGGTGACAATAGTAGCCCATCACATGGATCATGTATTACCACTTGTGAATGACACCCAGCTTGTGCAGTAAGGAATAGTAAATGCCTTTTGTTGAGACTTCTTCAAAATCAGTCGCACACCTTATGTAGCCTAGCCCAAAGGCCTACATATGGTTCATATCACAACTAAAAAGGCCAAATAGCTCCTTAAAATTAAGCACACTCATGAGTTAAGTTTGGGGAAGATATTGGTGACCATAAATACGCACCTTTTTAATAAAAGTATTACATGCATAAATCACATTGGCCTTCAATTTCCAGAAGTGTTTTCCTGCTAATTGATTGCATTTTGGAACATTTGCTCTTACAGCCTACTGCCATGTGTGCATTGCTGCGCTTAAAATTAAGAAAATCACATAATAGCTTAACATATTACGCTAAATGTTCTGATCTGTTGCATCAGCCTCATTGCTTTTAAAAGATTGATGCGAGTAGTTGTATTCATTTGGGATATATCACATCCCACAACTGTCCCAGAGTATGTTTGGTATATTTATTTCTTGTACAGAACAGTTGACTAATAGCATAGGTCAACTTTTGTACTATTAGGGATAGTAGATTGACATAGGCTTTGCTTTTCTTTAGGCATACTCATCTTGTTGGCTGACGATAATTAGGCTAAATATGGAAACCTCTAACATTTTCAATATGGGCATCGGAATTTAATTGTAGCCTACTGATGAGTTGAAATGCATTGGCTACAATCTGAAGGGGCCAAGTGAATGAGGGGCGTCGGAGCACGGCAGCCAGGAAATACAATTATATTCAGGACACAAAAGGCATGGATTTAAAAAAAAAATATATCCTTTCCATTTTATTAAGCTATGTTCAATTGGATCCCTCATACTATAAACTAAAAATGTATGCCATGGAATTCTAAGCAAATCTTGCCTGCTAAATTAACTACCGTAGCCAACAGCCATGTGGCAGAGCCATATCATGGCCTAACATTTCAGAAGAACTCTGCATGCTATTCTGTTCTTCTGAAATATACTACATCTTCAAATTATGTTTCTTTAAACCTGTGTAAAATAATGGATTTATGGTGATGGTGTAGAATATTTTACATCGATTTATTACAGTTTAAAATGTAGACGTTCCAAAAAGGTCTGTGTCAGTGGCTTGTAGGCTATGCATGGAAGCCAGGAGATAAACATGTTTATGTTAATTAACGGTCAATTACCGTGAGACTTGCAGTTATTTGCTCGACAATCACCGGCTGACAAAAGTGTGTGACCGCCACAGCCCTAGCCCTGCCACATCTGACGAGCATCAGAGCCGGTGTAGTAGGATTCAACCTTGGTCCTGTGTAGACACTGTCTGTTTGTTGGCTCGGAGGTCGTAGCAGGATTTCTTATAAGCGGTCGGAAGCGCCAGCTCTTGACTTAAGCTCAAGGCAGATGTGGCCTGTAATCCATGGCTTCTGGTTGGGATATGTACGTACAGTCACCGGGGACGACGCCGTTGATGCACTTATATCATTAGCCTATAATTTACACCGCCCCATGGAAATCTAAGTAACATAAAATCCCAATCAAAATGTCTGCTAAGCTAGAGATGTGTTGTTTTTGCATGGGCTGCGTCTCAACCCACCATATCCACTGATATCGCCCTTTCCAGGGAAAGGTGGCAGAGCTTGAGCGGTGTTTATCAGACCATGAGCCATCTCACAAAAAATGTCTGTAGTGTCCAAACGGTTTGGCCTACAAAGTGTTATGATCACTACTGAACCACTTTAGCTCTAGGATACCCACAAACCTCATGATCGTAAAAAGTAAATGAAAGTATATACAGAGATAATTTAGGCACTAAACTAAGGGGATAAATAAATGTAAAAAAAATATGTTTCCGGATCTCTCATATATAGGAGACTTCAGAATAAACTTACTTTAGACTTGTGGGGACTTATTCAATGCATTTCTATTGGCTAATGCCAAATTCAATGTTTCATCCAATAATTTATATCTTTATACCTTAAGGGGTCTTAATTAAAAACGATCCTTGGTAAGACCAAAACATCCATATTTTAGCTTACAACAATATGCATATAACTGGTAGATTTTGATAGAAAACTCTAAAGTTTCCAAAACTGTTAAAAATAGTGTCTGAGTATAGACCTGATTTGGCAGGCAAAAACCTGAGAAGAATCCATTCAGGAAGTAGGATTGTTTTTAGTTTTGTAGTTCTCTATTCAATGCCATTTCAGTATCCATTGATTTAGGACTGAAATTGCAATTCCTATGCCTTCCACTAGATGTCAGTCTTCAGAAATAGTTTCAGGCTTGTATTCTGATAAATGAGGGAGTAAGACCAGTCTGAATAAGTGGACCCTGCCGTGTCACAGCTTTTTCATGCGCAATCCTGAGAGTGCCTTTCTTGTTTACCTTTTATATTGAGGACATTGTCCGGTTGAAATATTATTGATTATTTAGGCTAAAAACAACCTGAGGTTTGAATATAAAAACACGTTTGACATTTTTCTATGAACTTTACGGATACAATTTGAATTTGTCTGCCTGAGGTTTTTGGATATAAAGAGACTATTGAACATTTGAGTAAATTAATGTCTTCTGAGTGCAACCATATGAAGATCAAAGATAAGGGATTAATTCTCTATTGTTACTGTTTGTAATGATTTGTCTGCTGGGCTATGTTCTCTAATAATCGTAAGGTATGCTTTTGCCGTAAATCTGACACCGTGGTTGGATTCACAAGAAGTTAATCTATAAAGCTATGTAAAATATGTTTTGTTTTCTGAATTTTTATGAGTATTTCTGTATTTGAATTTGGCGCTCTGCCATCTCACTGGATGTTGGCCAGGTGGGACATCCCACATACCCAAGAGAGGTTATGCTTCCTTCCCCTGATTTTGATCAGCTCCTTTTGTTGGTAGTGTTCAAATTTTGTGATGATCAGTCGGGGACTTATGGTCTTGTCACTCCGAGCTCCAAGTCTGTACTCTGTGGAAAGTCACCTTGTTTACAGTCTCTATAGGAAGTTGAGGCGGATTGCATGAATTCTCTGATCTTGATTGGATGAGCCCTCAGGAATCTCAGAAAAAAAAAAGATTCACGCACGCTACGACTTTGTATGTCTAGTAGAGACTCCTCCACCACCCTGTTTTCCCTGAGTAGACAATCCATGTTCGCTTATACTGCAAACAGTTTTCCGGAAAAGATAACAATGATTCTTTCCCACAACAGGTGTCTGTAGTACAGCCAGCTAGCACTCGCAGAACCCATGAAAAAAACACGTTTGGTCTTCGTATTTAATTAACTGCCATTTCGCTTTAATCAAAACTAACAAACCGAGTGTTTTCCAGCATACAGTGTTAAACTGTGATGACGTCACCTTGCAGAGTTGGCCTTTATTTCTTGGTGCACATCAGTTCTAGTGTGTTAATATGCTTTATGGAAAAAGTGTTGGAAATAGGTGTCTCCATAATGACAATCAATATAGCCTACCGACAACTGGTAAAAGGTTATAACCCCCCCCCACCCTAGCCTGGGGTGACAAGTGGCATCCTGTCCTTTGTTCTGTGGAGAAAAACTGAGGACAGGGAAAACTGAACATCCACTTTTTAGCATAGCATCTATGGATTTGTCCTTCTCAAATAAATATATTTTCGCCTACCCGATTTACTTTGGGGTCAGTGTTATTGAAGAATAACATCAATTGCTAACACCGGTATAGGCCGTCATTGTAAATAGGAATTTGTTCTTAACTGGCTAGCCTAGATAAATGTAAAAATTAAATTACAGTTATACTGATGTTATTTTTTTCAACATAGAAATGCCTAACTTTCATATATGTTGACACTGGTATTGTACTGGATGAGATAATGAAAATGAGGTTGAAACGTGGTGGAGTTGTCCATTAACTTTCATACGAACAAGAACAAATGTTCCAGATACAAAAGATAAACTTACTGTATGCAGTTTATCAAAGTTGTTTTGAGTAAAGGCATCAGCATGCTTCTGTTTGGCTGGCGGTCAGTCAAAGTCAGCTAGGCGAACGAGTGTGTCACACACTCCCGTAAAAGACATTTGCTTCAAAAACGAGACAAAAAGCAACAATACTATAGTTTGTCCATTTTGAGATGTCCTAGCTTCCTCAAAATAGTCAGAATTCATCTAAGGATCCTCAACAAATGACATCTTTGCAGTGATCTTAGTCACGCAATTTTACATCCAAGATGTTTGGTGCAGTATTTCTAAATGTCAAAGTGCATGAGAAGTAGTCTTTCGTTGAATTGAAGATTTTCCTGAAGAATCCATACTGTTGACCAATCACGATGAAGGGGCGTAGACTTCTGCTTGCCCCAAGAAAAAAATTATTGCTCAAAACACCCTCGGCGAAGCTCAAAACTAACATATATTTGGATGAGATTTTGATGTATATGCACAAACCTCCGAACTGTTTCGGCTGGGAAGCATGCAGACGCCTTAACACCTGCTTCCAACCGGAAACGTGGAATGGAATGGTCCACAAGTGCAATGTGAGAAGATGTGTCGTACCTTGGCTGGAGGCTGCGTTAAAGCCAGGTGCAGCTTTGCTAAACTGCGTACATTAAGTGCATCTTTTGTACATTAAAAATATTATTTTTCACTGGTATGAAAATGAGGTCCTAAGGTTTGCAAAAAGTTGAGGATTAACATTTCTAACTAGTGATATACATATTGCCAGAGTCCATGTGTTATATAGTAGTTAGTTTGAATAGGATGTGCAACCTTACTCTCCACTCTCCTTCCTCCCCATTCTATTGATTTCAACACGAAAGTGGTACAAGTGATTAACAAGTAAGTGTTGAGTTTCGGCCACCCCCATATCAAAATGAATCACTCCAAAAATGTAGCTGGCCGTCTTCAGTAACTTGTCTTCTAACGAGTGCTGTAAACAATATTTCCAGTCTCTGTGTTTTTTTGAGTTGTGTTAGTTTCAACAGTGCATAGTAATTCATACCGAGTGATTTATTTCCACTTGTCAAAACAGGGGGATTAGTGCAAATGCAGTTTATAAGGTGCTCTAAAAAATAAACAATATGATGACTAATGTAGCACATTCATGTGTAGGTAACACATGTGATGTTTAGGTTTTAAATGGATCATGAACTGGTTCAGCATATTCATTGGTTTAAACTGACCTTTGTTTTGTCATTGGTCTATTTATCAAAGGGTGTTGCCAACAGGATGTCGTGACGGAATCATTTTCAACCGTTTTTAAGAAAGTACCTTCAACACTTTCGACAATTCAATTCCAAAAGTATTAATTTGAAATTAATTAAGTTAATTTTGAAAAAAACTGCGTAATGAGTACAAAAACATGATGTGATTTTGATGATCTACCAGAAATGATTAAACAAAACAAAAAACTGATTTGACTTACCCTGGCCTTGGGTTCTCGAGAGCTACATCAACGCTTACTTACGTTAAGTATTTTTCACTAACTAGCTAACTGACATTCAAATATTTGTTTAAATACTCCAACATCTTGACCTACCGCGCCCTGTTGGGCAGCCTTCATAACGATCTTCTCCAGACCAGTGGCCTGCTCCTCGTCGGTGGGGATGCCTGAAAACATGGCATCGTCAGTGTTTGCTAGCGTGCTTAGCTAACTAGCTTGTCAGCTGGCTGATGTGATTTGATTTAGCTAGCTAGCAAAATTAGCACTGGGCTACTTCCGCGCTACACTCAATAATAATGTCGACACTAAGCTAGAAGGCTAATGCACCATCTTTGGCTACGGTCGCTATAAAGACAACATAGCTCAATATAGAACATGGAAACATTTACATCTGCTCAGTTAGCTACTTCATGTGAACAAAACACGGAACATATAAAATATATATACATTTTGCTACAACGAACATTTGACAGCCATCTAATACTATCCTGTTAGCTAGCTCTGATAAATTGGATAGCTAAGCCTTGCGCCATTGCCTGGCATCGTCTGTCCTTGGCATGACATCAAATATGTCTAATATGATGCTTCTGCCCAAAAACTCAACATTACCGACTCACCTCCAGCAGCCATGCCGCGGGTGAGAATAGGGACCGGTGCGGCCCGGCAAGTTGTAGCGGCCCTAATGGACGATCGGAGCAGTAACCTTGCAGCCATTTCTCCTTCTGGTCGAAAATACAACTGGCAGCACGCTGATGACGTTTAATATTTTCACCTTCTTCTTCTTCTTCTTCTTCTTCTTCTTCTTTGGAAGTTAATTGGCGGATCGCATCCAACTTTTGGGTGCACACACCGCCACCTACTGCACTAGTGTGTGATGCCATTTACGGCCTACCTACATTATATTCTTAGATACAATAAATCAAAATTGGGGAAAAGGAAAATTACCCTACCATCTATTAGTCCTCTATAAAAAACCACAAACCATTCCACTATTTAACCCTATCTAGTCCTACTCCAGACCAATGTTCTGAGGTGACATATCAATACCACTCAACACCCCCTGCAGCTGTTGTGCAGTAAATCTTGGCAATCTCAAGTACTTCTCTGCCGCTGCCACTACAACCTCTATTTTCGGTGACTTTCAATTCATTTCTGCTGTACAATTAACAACCATGGCTATAAATGCTAAAAATCCCATGTTACTGAAGCACATATTATTCCCATTACTCTCTCTTGATCTCTGCCTCCTCAAAGGAATCCTCTCACCATCTTTCACCCTGTAGCCATCTTCCTCTAACACTCTTCACTGCGTCGGCATACAAAACTTTCTGTACTACCCTAACCCTGGCAACCTCAATCTGCCTTTCTATCACCGGACATCTCCGATCTCCTGCCCCATGATCACCCCCACAACTAACACACACGACTTTCTCCACGATACCACACTTTCCTTCGTCTCATGCACACTTCTCAGATCTAGGCATCGGCCTCCTACACACTGCTGCAATATGCCCATAACTTTGTAACACCTAAAACACTGTCATATTTTTGGAACATTAACTCTCACAGGATAACTCTCACAGGATAACTCTCACAGGATACACCTCTGATCTCCAACACCATGGGTTTAGCACCTACGGAACCTACAGTTTACAAACAAGTTTTTCCACTGATACCACACATTCTTTTGTCTCATGTCCAACTGCACATTTCTCACATCTAGGAATTTCCCTCCTACACACTGCTGCCACATGACCATAAGCTTGACACCTAAAACATCGTAATGGGTCCGGGACAAAAGCTCTCACGGGATAACTGACATCCTAAATTGACTATTTGGTCAAAACTCTGCATCAAAACTCAGTAGTACAGACATCTTAAACTTCTGTTGGCCCTCAACACTGAATGCCACTCCAGTTATCACTCCTTTCAACGTCACCCTGCTCCGGGAAGGAAAGCAAGTCACAGTTCTTGTCCCCAGTCGCATGGTGCGGAAAGCACGCTCCCACTGAACAGCAGAAACTCAAAAAATCTACATGATTCCACCGACCCAACCTTTTCTCCACCCAACCTGGCACCACATATGGATCAGCCAGAGGACAAGGATCTATATTCTCTCCAAAAAATCTCACTCCCACTGGGCAAAAAAAAAGAGATCTTGATCACCATCTGGACCAGGCTCAAACTCAGCGGTCTTCACCGCACATGCCTCCGCAGTTATTTCATCATCACTCTAGTCCTGTTCAACTTCCTTCTGCAGCTCTCCATACTCTTAATATTTTGTACTTTCTTCCTTTTTTTCCTGCCCACCTTCTTACCAACCTCTATGAGTTCCTTTGACTCCATCTCCAAATCCGACAGCCATTAGGGCATAGGCCTAGCCGCCATTTTGTCCACCCGTCTTCTTTTGACGCGCTAGTCAAAGACAGTCTGTGCTATTTATTAAAAAATAGATGGTAGTGCGTTCAAAGGGCCAGGGTTCCAGTTCCTTAATACACACATACTAAAACAAAATTAACGTAACAAGTTCTAACTCCCTCCCCAAGCTCTGGGGCCTGAGAGGGTGGTACTGCTCATGCAAGTACATCATGTAAATCCTTTGCCGAAAAATCCTTCAGGCCCAGTAACCGCTCTGCCACATCCACAATAACGTACATCTTCCAGGACCTCTTCTCCACCTTAGCCATGCCATTGACCACCATTGCCATAAATAATATGATTTGCAGATGTCAGTCAGTCACAATTTACCCATGACGCATCACGGTTTTAATGCTCTCAAACAACTGCTCCGTTTGTGGTGGTTAACTGTACCTGAAAATGTAGGCTATACACATACAGTACTTCATCATGCCAGCTAATTAGCTCCAGCCTTCTGTACATTCAGTATTCTATATGACATGGCTAATGACAGAGACGGTGGTGTGGCACTCTTCCTCTGCTAATAATCAGATGAGCCCAAATACACTTACCCACATTTCGTAGTGGGGAAGATATAAATAAGGGAAGGGAAGATATAAATAATAAATAAATAAATCTAGACTTGACTAGATTTAATCTAGACTTGACTGTGCTTCAAATGCTAGAAAAGATAACGCAAACGTAAACAATTGGACATGCAACCATCTTCATTTGATTTAAAAGCTCAATCAAAATCAAAAGCCTGACAAGACAGATAGTAAAACACAAAACATCCTCCTGATCAAGTAGAAGACCATGAGTTAGAGCCTAATAGTCTAAGACCGGACTAAAACCAGACTAATAAACTGGCATTATCCCTGGGTTAATTAAGATACAGTAATCAAGTCAGTTTCTTTCCCTGACATCTCTCTAATCTCCCCCTATAAATCTTAGCACGGTTCCCAGAATGATCCAACTCATGCTCCGCTTGGTTGCATAGGCATGTGGGGGTTTTGGGACTACAGGAGCTCAACGTAATTGCCCGGGAACATTCTGTAGTGTCCGTCCGGTCTGTGGTCTCCCCACCAATCCTTGTCCACCATATGGATCCCTGAGATGACATCATCTGAATCAGAGGTGATCTGAATCAGAGGTGATCGTAGAGTCATCAGCTGATGAGAGGATTGAGAGGTGAGAATAGATGAACGAAGGGAAGAAATGGAAAGATGACAGAAGACATGAGAGATGAGAAAATATGGAATGAGATAAAGAGGGATGTGTTTTGAAACCAGAGCTGGGCAACACTCACTGGCTTAGTAGTCACACAGGGACCTAGTACGCACATTCTGTCCACTGGCCTCCTCTCCCTGCTCCACCATCTGAGAGAGAGATTGTTCAAGTGATTTTCAAGTGATAAGGAGTTAAAGAAAACCTAAGGACGATTAAAACATTGTATTCATAACATGGCTAAGGGTAATGCCGTCCTACTTCATGTGGTCCTTGTGTAGCTCAGTTGGTAGAGCATGGCGCTTGTAACGCCAGGGTAGTGGGTTCGATCCCCGGGACCACCCATACGTAGAATGTATGCACACATGACTGTAAGTCGCTTTGGATAAAAGCGTCTGCTAAATGGCATATATTATGTAGACTCAGTGTTGGTGTGTCCTGGTAGATACCCTCATAAATATTCTCATTTGTCTCAGCCAATGGCAGGGGCTCAGACACCTCGTCTGGGCCAATGGGCGCCTCTGTACCTGGAAAACGGTTGGCTCAGAGAGATGAAAAAGACCTCCAGCCAGCTGTAGTTTTTAAGCGGTAACAAAGTGAGAGTGGAAATGACGTGTCTGAGGCCTACTGTCCTCTAGTGCTGTGTCCTCTGGATCATCAAAATCATCAGACCAGTACTCCTTTTCAGTAAAAGAAGACTGACACACACACACAATTTTTTATTTTGACTGAAAGGCTGAAAGGGTTAGCGGCGTGCATGCATGTCTGACCTGTTTGATGGACAGATGAGGGCGGGCAGCTGGTGATTCAGGCTGTGAGAGCAAAGGAGCAGGAGTTAAAGGGTTATTTATGATAAAGGTGTGTGCATGCATGTCTGACCTGTGGGTTAGACAGGTGAGAGCGGGGCAGCAGTTTTAGGGGTTTCTGGGGACAGGGGTTTCTGGGAGCAGTGGAGCAGGGGTTAAAGGGTTATTTATAATACAGATGTGTGTGTGTGTGGGTATTAACTGTGTGTTGGACAAGTGAGAGCAGAGCTGTCGGTGCCTCTGGCCCTGAGAGCAGAGGATCAGGGGTTTCTGGGAGCAGAGGAGCAGGGGTTTCTGGGAGCAGAGGAGCAGGGGCTTCTGGGAGAAGTGGAGCAGGGGATTTTGGGGACTGTGGTTCGATTGGCGTCTCTCTCTCAGTGGACTTCTGAGACAGAAAGGGGCTCTGCAGATTCCCTGAAGGGGGGGGGGATTATTATTAAGTCAATAAGTGTTTAATGTTGACTGGTTTTCTAAGTCGATACCCATCTAGCTTGTTTAATTTTTTGTATTTTAATTAACCTTTATTTAACTGGGCAAGTCAGTTAAGAACAAATTCTTATTTACAGTGACGGCATACCAAATGGCAAAGGCCTCCTGCGGGGATGAGGGCTGGGATTAAACATAAGAAAAAATGAAATAAATATCGGACAAAACACACATCACGACAAGAGAGACAACCCAACAGGACATAAAGAGAGACCTAAGACAACAACATAGCACGGCAGCAACACATGACAACAACATGGTAGTAACACAACATGGTAGCAACACAAAACATGGTGCAGACATTATTGGGCACAGACAACAGCACAAAGGGAAAGAAGGTAGAGACAAGAATATATCACGCAAAGCAGCCACAACTATCAGTAAGATTGTCCATGATTGAGTCTTTGATTGAAGAGATTTAGATAAAACTGTCCGGTTTGAGTGTTTGTTGCAGCTTGTTCCAGTCATTAGCTGCAACGAACTGAAAAGACAAGCGACCCAGGGATGTGTGCGCTTTCGGGACCTTTAACAGAATGTGACTGGCAGAACGGGTGTTGTATGTGGAGGATGAGGGCTGCAGTAGATATATCTCAGATAGGGGGGAGTGAGGCCTAAGAGGGTTTTATAAATAAGCATCAACCAGTGGGTCTTGCAACAGGTATACAGAGATGACCAGTTTACAGAGTAGTATAGAGTGCAGTGATGTGTCCTATAAGAAGCATTGGTGGCAAATCTGATGGTGTTGCTTATCTATGGGCAATTCCACCATAACTGAAATGTGTCAAGACTCAGAAACCATTGATTTCAAAGTTTAACAAACCATACTGTATGCACAACTACTTTTAACAATTTACACTGAACATTTTACCTAAAAACACATTTACTGAAAGAATTGTGCAGATGCAAAAAGTTTGGTAAAATAATTTACGTAAACCCCCCCCAGTTTTGTTTTATTTTTATATCATCTCGTTTTCCATGATGTCTGCAGAAAGATGGGGGTGCCAGCCATGACATGACACCTCGAGTTTGAACAAAAATTTAGATTCTTGATCTACAGTAAGTGAAGTGGATTTACACCCAGTAACATAATTGAATTGAATTATTGTGTAGAATAATACCCAGATATGCAAAGGAGGATATTGCATATTTCTACCTTTCTTTGTGGGCCTATTTAGGATACATCTCCATGAAGAGATTGACATCCATTTTGTATTTCTGTGTAGTACAGATTATGAGTCCCTGATCTGTACTACACAGAAATACATATATATATGTCTAAGCCAGGGGAATTGTTTTCAGATGGTCTAAACAATGATCATTTAAATATTTGATTTAATTTTTAGACCCCATTCAGGTATAAAGATAAATAATAACATTTTGATTAAACATTGAATTTGGCCTTACAGCTATTAGCCCATAGAAACATATTGAGTAACAGATGCATACATGGAAAAAACAGATAGTCAACAAATAAATAAATAAGAATTTTGTTTCAAAGTGTCTGTCCTGTATCTGAGAGATGAGATCAGGAAGTTATATATACAGTACCAGTTAAAGGTTTGGACACACCTACTCATTCAAGGGGTGTTCTTTATTTTACTCTTTTCTCCATTGTAGAATAATAGTGAAGACATCAAAACTATGAAATAACACACATGGAATCATCTAGTAAGCAATAAAGTGTTAAAAAAATCCAAATATATTTTATATTTGATATTCTTCAAAGTAGCCACCCATTACCTTGATGACAGCTTTGCACATGCTTGGCATTCTCTCAACCAGCTTCACCTGGAATGCTTTTCCAACAGTCTTGAAGGAGTTCCCACAGGTGCTGAGCACTTGTTGGCTGCTTTTTCTTCACTCTGCGGTCCAACTCATCCTAAACCATCTCAATTGGGTTGAGGTCGGGTGATTGTGGAGGTCAGGTCATCTGATACAGCACTCCATTACTCTCTTTCTTGGTCAAATAGCCCTTACACAGCCTGGAGGTGTGTTGGGTCATTGTCCTGTTGAAAAACAAATGATAATCCCACTAAGCGCAAACCAGATGGGATTTCATATCCCTGCAGAATGCTGTCGTGCAGTAACGCTCCCCATCCAACCCGACAGAGCTTGAGAGGATCGAAGAGAAGAATGGGAGAAACAAAGGTGTGCCAAGCTTGTAGCATCATACCCAAGAAGACTCGAGGCTGTAATCGCTGCCAGATGTGCTTCAACAAAGTACTGAGTAAAGGGTCTGCACTTATGTAAATGTTATATTTCAGTTTTTTAAAATGATAAATTAGTAAAATTTCTACAAACCTATTTTGCTTTGTCATTATGGGGTATCGTGTGTAAATTGATGAGGGGGGGGTGAACTATTTAATACATTTTAGAATAAGGCTGTAACGTAACAAAATGTGGAAAAAGTCAAGGGGTCTGAACACTTTCCGAAGGCACTGTATAACAGTCATAGCAATAAAACAAAATATATTACCTTTACTGTGAATGTTATTGTACCTGAAGTGGTCTGTTGGTTGATTATGTAGATTTGACTACTTTGAACATCATTACTGCCAGTTTTAAAGAGTGGCTTTGCCTAAAAAGTAATGTCTCCGTTTGACAATGGCCTATGTGGCATTGATATGAATCAGAAACATTCATTCTAGTGTCAAAATACACTATACAGTGTAAATAGGATAATGTTTATCATTAAAGTCAATCTCATCCAAAACTGAGATTTGCGAGCTGATAGGGAAAAAATCGGAATGAAGGGTACTCTAACAGTTTTCTTTTGGTTTCGTTTATTTCAACTCTGCCCACGTGCCCATAGTTGGCATCACCCAAGTAATCGTCAATTCCGAGCGCGGCTGCACGCAATCATAATGCCCACGGTCAATTTTGTTCGCACACCAGCTGGCTGAAGCCAATTGGTGAAAGAAGTTGACTAGCCCTATCTAGCCTCGGCGACTTCAAGACCTTGTTAGACAAGTTATCTAGAAGGGTTGTTACTGTAACTGTTGACTGTTTTGGCCACCTTTAAAGATTTTTGAAAAAAGCTAACATAAAAGTACATGTGACAGATTGTATCAATAATAAATATATGTTGCAATCTTTAGTTGGTTCCTTTTTCCAATGTGAAATGGATTTTAAAAGCTTTATTGTGATATCATGCTTACTTCAGTGAGATTGAATGTGCAGTGTAGATTTAGCCATGACTAAAATACTTTCATTCAGAACTGAAATGAACCTGATTTCAACGTCTGGAAAATACTTATTTCGACATCTGGAAAAGAGGTCTTTTCAACTTCCGAAAAAAAATGTATTTTCAACTTTCATTCAGATCCGAAAATTAACCTAATTTCAACGCCTATAAAATACATATTTTCAACATCCAGAAAATACGTATTTTCGACGTCCGAAAAAACAAACATATTTTCACCTTTCATTCAGAACCTAAAATGGACCTAACTTCAATGACTGGAAAATGTTCCTTTTAGAGTTCTTTCAATATCATTTTGCTATCTGGGTTGTCTCATTAACTCATTGGTGTGCGGTGGGATTATGATAGGGATGGGTGCATGCGCATTGTCATCATAGTACATTCACTTCACACCACGAATATATACATGGCCAATGCAAATCCAATCTAATTCAGTGTAGTGAAAAAAACAGCGATATTAAGTGTGCAATCCAGACTAATGCAGACATGTCAAATATTGCCAGAACTTTCACACTGATTTAAGAATGTTTTATTTGTATTTTAAAGAAATCAACTGGGAAAGATCCGGTTCTACACATGATTGATGGCTGGACTGGCATTTCTCCGCCCAAACGTCTTCCCTCCTCCCTTTCTCCTCCTCCCCCTGTCTGCCTTCCTCCCCCTCTTTCCCTCCTCCTCCTCCTCCCTCTTGTCTCTTCACCCCCTCCCCCAGTCTCCCGGCGGCGGCCTAGCTGTCTTCCTTCCACTCCACTTCAGAAACACCAAGCGACTTTTCTTCTTTCCCACGCCAACCACAGACACAGACAGCCCGCGAGTAACTTCTTCTCGAAGTCACAACAAATTACATTTTTCCTCAGTTTTAACGATAATGGACGACGAAATAAGCAAGAAAGTAGGGCTGGTGAGCTGACTTCGCTTCGGATGGATTTTACTCGGGGGGGGAAACAGGATAAAGTTTTATGTGCGTGTTTCAGCGAACTTCGACGCACAACTTTTCATTGTTGTCGTTTTCAGTTGGAGGAGATACCGAGCTATATATATGTATATATATATATATATTTTACACCCGTATGCAAATATTAATGGATTTAACTTTTTGGTTTCGTCGGTGTGTTTTGTAACTTGTTTTTCTGTCCCAGAAGACGCAACAAGGAACGAGGGGGACAAGTCAAGAAATCAGCTACCTAAATA
This sequence comes from Oncorhynchus gorbuscha, assembly GCF_021184085.1. Lineage (NCBI taxonomy): Eukaryota > Metazoa > Chordata > Actinopteri > Salmoniformes > Salmonidae > Oncorhynchus > Oncorhynchus gorbuscha. The sequence goes on along the minus strand of NC_060192.1, from coordinate 6,144,278 downwards.
GCTACTGTAGTTAGCTTAGCTACTGTAGCTAACAAAAAAAACGAACAGCCGTTGAATGCTTATTTTTGCGGGGTTTGCAATAAAATAGTATCTTGTTTATGGGTTCTATCGTTACTACCACTGAAAAGCGTGGAAATATAAATAATACCGTGTGTTAGCTAGGTAGCTGAGTGTTTTGAGATCGGGTTTTTGGACCTGGAGATTTCCCGAACGGAGTAAGTTAACTAGCTAGCTAAAACAGGACTTCCACGGCAAGACCACACTGTTTCCAAATCCAAGATGCCGCAGCTGGACGGGGGAGGAGGCGATGATTTGGGGGCAAACGACGAGTTAATTTCGTTTAAAGACGAGGGGGAACAGGAGGAAAAAACAGCCGAGAATGTGTCCTCTGAGCGGGACCTGGACGACGTCAAGTCCTCGCTGGTTAACGAGACGGAGAACAACAGCAGTTCGTCTGACTCCGAGGTAAACTAGTTTGTCTACTTAGTCAATGTGACGGAAGATCGAATCACTCTATAAACCACGGCAGTACAGTACTAGCCGTTGTCTTCTAGCTACCAATCTGTGTTGTTTTACAAACTGTGTTTGTGTGTTTGTCAGCAGGCAGGCAGTCACAGACGTCCCCAGCAGCACAGACCAGATTGGGAGAGCTATGTCAGGCAGAGAGAGTTCTTTGCAGAAGGTAGCTAAAACTTTACAAACTCACTAGTAAGACTATAACTAACTCTCACGGATCCTTTATGAATGCTCCCCTGTTTTCTCTCGTTTTCCTATGCATTATCTTTACAATCTCTTTCTACCTCCCAGTCTCCCTTTATCTCCCCATTCATTTAAATAAGCTTTGTTGAAATGAGGTCATTTTACACCCCTTATAAGAAACAACCAAAACCCTCTTTTCTCCCTCTTCCTATCCCTCCGCCCCCTCCTCTCTCTCAATTCAATGAGCACTGTTGACCCCAGTCTATCCCCCAGCTCTGAGGAGGGAGTGGATCAGCAATTGCTGAAGTTAACAGTGTGTGTCTTTTCCAGCTCTGAGACAGCAACACGACAGTGGGTTGTTCAAGGCATCTCCATATGCTGGCTATCCCTTACTGATGATCCCTGACCTGGGTAACCTAGCTAACCTGAGTCACCTGGGGAACCTTGGCAACCCCTACCTCTCTCCCGGAGCCCTCTCACCCGGTGCCAGGACGGTGAGTCAGTCACACATGCACGAACATGCGTTAAACACACTCAATCTTTAGTTAATATTTTTTGCAAGTAAGGCTGCTAGACTAACATAGCTTTCTATGTGGTGTGGTGGTGTGTGTTATAAGGGACGGTGAACGATGAGTTCTGTGTGTGCTCTGACTCTGAGCAGTGTAATATGTCTCGTAGCCATTAATGGTATGTTATGATAACACACCAGCGTTTCGGCAGCAGGCAGGCCTCAACACCATCCTGCTAAAACGCTGATGCAGGAATGTGTGCACGTGTGAGAGAGAGACATGTATAGATGCTACAGTATTTCTGTCATCACCATCCATGCGTACCTATGTTAGTTGTAGTTTTTTTTTTTTTTTGCTTTCTGTATATTGGGGCTGAGGACCTGTTTGGGTTTATCCCCTAAGTCCTTTCTGTTTGTGTCTAATAAGACATACAATCTTTTTAACTCAGATGTGAAAAATAGTCCCTACGACACAACTGGCAGAAGCTGCTCTTTTAACATGTACATTTACCCCCCCCTCCACTCGCATACCCTGCCTTCCTCTACATTCCCCTCCCCAGGTATTAATGAGCTATTGTTGTCATGAGGTGGAGAAGCTCAATTGACCTAATGTTGCTCTCCACAGGAGATCATTACCACATGCACACACAGTGGAGGTTGTGTTGACTTTAGTCAGCACCGTGGTTAATGCTCCCTCCTCCTCATTAGATGGCATTGTGTGTAAGAGATGCATGCCTCTCTGTCTGAGTGAAGATCTACATGCTAATGTAAATTGTACAATAGCTGAATCGTAGCACACCACCATGTGTGTTGTCCAGCGTCTACCCTCACCAAAATATGGAACAAAAACTCTAGGGGTATCCAAAACGGTAAGGGTGAAATCGGGTGCACTCTAGACCAGGACTGAAAGTTGAGTGTGTAATGTTCTGTGATCGGGGCTTGATATAGGTGGACCCCCCACGGATACTGTAACCCCAGGGAGAGTTGCTCTGGCCCCTTTCCTCTTTTAACACATGCGTTTGAGTTGGAGTTAGACAGGAGTGTTGGGGATGGATTCAGCCTTAAGTTGCAGATTTTACTCACTTGGTGAGCTTTCAACACACACACACACACTTGGTTGTCAGTCACCCCTAACCATTAGTGAATTTGTGGAGAGGATGCTGGGAGAGATTACTGACACTGTTCTAACACGTCTCGCTACCTCACTCTCTCTTTGTGAATCGACAGCCTTCTCTCCTGGTATTTTAAGTCCAGTGAGACAATGTGGAGTAAACACAAGCCAGAGGGCCTCACACTTTACATAAACACACACTGCAACCTTTACACACACACACACACTGAGTGAGAGATACCGACCATCTGAAGAGTGAACTCACATGGGACAATGAGATCAGTTGCACAAAGTCTGCAAGGCTGACATGGAGTTGACTTTTGTGTTCTCCACGGACCTGGGCAGAAAATAGTTTGAGTTTTTATTATAGTAGTTTATTTGAAAATGCCAACTTATCAAATACTCAAGGTAGTCAAAGATGGTTTGTTTTGCGTTTAATATTCAAATACTGGTCTCAGAAAACCAAATCCTATTTGAAGATATTAGAACATATGCAAGTTATTTGAAAAATGTAATTATGACTGACGAATATTTGTTGAAGAACAAATCTACAATGGTTGTATTAGTCTAAATATATGATCATAAGCACATGGTTTGGAGGGCACCTGGATATCCTTCTTAATAAAGCCTACAATGAAAGGCCCACCCGGTGCAGTAAAAAAATAGATTTTCCTGTCTTTGCTGTTGTTATCGGCTCAATTAAATAAATAAAAAATTCTCGCCCATCTACACACAATATTCCATAATGAAATGCATTTCTTTTCTGAAATGTTTGCAAATCTATTAAATACAGAAATATTGTATTTACAATACAGTGCCTTCGGAAAGTATTCACACTTTCGCCTTTCCCATATTTTGTTATGTTACTGCCTTATTCTAAAATTCATAAAATCATTTCCCCCCTTATCAATCTACAAACAATACCCCATAATAACAAAGCGAAAGCAGGTTTTAAGAAATGTTTGCAAATGTATAAAAGAAATACTGTATTTACTTTAAGTATGAGACTCAATTGAGCTCAGGTGCATCCTGTTTGATCCTTGAAAGGCACAGAACTGTCTATAAAAGGTCCCACGGTTTACAGTGCTAGTCAGAGTAAAAACCAAGCCATGAGGTCAAAGGATTTTCCTTAGAGCCCTGAGATGGGATTGCATCGAGGCAAAGATGTGGGGAAGGGCACCAAAAATGTCCGTAAGAACACAGTGGCCTCCATCAATAAATTGAAGAAGTTTGCAACTCTTCCTAGAGCTGGCTGCCTGGGCAAACTGAGCAATCGGGGGAGAAGGGCCTCAGGGAGGTGACCAAGAACCCGAAGATCACTCTGACAGAGCTCCAGAGTTCCTCTATGGAGATGGAAGAACCTTCCAGAGGGACACATATTTCTACATCACTCCACTAATCAGGCAGAGTGGCCAGATGGAAGCCACTCTTGAGTAAAAGGCACATGACATCCTGCTAGGAATTTGCCAAAAGGCACCTAAAGGACTCTATCTATGAGAAACAAGATTCTCTGGTCTGATGAAACCAAGATTGGACTGTTTGGCCTGAATGCCAAGCTTCATGTCTGGAGGAAACCAGCCACCGCTCTTCACCTGGCCAATACCATCCCTATGGTCATGCGTGGTGGTAGCATCATGCTGTGGGGATATTTTTCTGCGGCGGGGACTGGGAGTCTAGTCAGAATCGAAGGAAAGATGAAAAGCGCAAAGTACAGAGATCCTTGATGAAAACCTGCTCAGGGCCTCAGTCTGGGACAAAGGTTCACCTTCCAACGAGACAACAACCCTAAGCACACAGCCAAGAGATTGCAGGAGTGGCTTCGGGACAAGTCTTTTAATGTCATTGTCTAGTCCACCCAGAGCCCAGGCCTGAACCCGTTCAAACATCTCTGGAGGGAGACCTGAAAATAGCTGTGCAGCTTTGCTCCCCATCCAACCTGACAGAGCTTGAGAGGATCTGAAGAGAAGATTGGGAGAAACTCCCCAAATATAGGTGTGCCAAGCTTGTAGCGTCATACCCAAGAAGAATTGAGGCTGTAATTGCTTATAACAGTGAACCTTTTTTTGTGGGATACACACAAGATACACAAGGTCTTGTGGCATATTTTGGTTGAACTTTCCCTATTTTAGATTTTTTTTAAATTGAATTGATTTAACCTTCAATTAACCAGTCAAGTCAATTAAGAACAAATTTGCATTTACAATGACAGCCTAGGAACAAGGGGTCAACTGCCTTGTTCAGGGTCAGAATGACAGACTTCTGCCTGAAGCACCTACACACTGCAGAGTACTTGTTGGACCCCAAGTATGCTGGCAAGAGCATCCTGTCTGGTGCAGAGATCAACAAGGCCTATGGTGTCATCATTACAGTGTCTCGCCACCTTGGCCTGGATGAGAGCAAGGTTCTTGGCGGTCTGACGAAGTACACTTCCAAGCAAGGGCTTTGGGATGGAGATGCAATATGGCAGTCGTGCCAACATATCTGATCAGCCACCTGGTGGAAGGGACTTTGCGGATCTGAGGCTCTTTCCCCTGTTGCCTCCAACATCAGCCCCCTCAGAGCGCAACAGGTCCTTATTTGGGAACAGACACACCAAAACACGCAACAGGCTGACCAATACAAGGGTTGAAAAATTGGTGGCCATCCGGGCATATTTGAGGCTTTTTGGGCCTGACAACAAGCCACCCTCAACAAGGTTAGAAAGTGACAGTGAAAAGGAGGCCTCACAGTCTGATGTTCAAGAGGTGGACATTGAGAAGGTCCAGGGAGAAGACATGGAAGCCTGAGAGGAAGACAACCAAAGCTTTAGTTTCTAGACTCATTTTACAGATGTATGTTGAAAAACATTTTTGGGGATGTGATAGGTCATTGGGCGTCATTCTATATTCCCTTTTGTTTTTCAGTGAAATCATCCCATGTGAAGAGTCAACCAATTTAATTAAAGTTCAATTCGTAACAACATTTGTATTTTATTTTGGAAGGATTTAATCATTTGCAATTGTCTACTTATGATAAGGTAAAAGGTTTGTTTCTGTCTCCATATGATATGGTAAATATATGGTAAATATATCCAATCCAAAAATAACATCTACATTTAAATGGTATTAATATTCATTCCCATATATTTCCATGTAATGTTTCCACCTCTGAATATCCCCATAATGTGCAACCCTAGTCATACCCAAGAAGACTGGAGGCTGTAATAGCTGCCAAAGGTGCTTCATCAAAGAACTGGGAAAGGATCTGAATGCTTCAACATCAACAAAAGGAAGGAGCTGATTGAAGACTTCAGGAGACAGCAGAGGGAAACTGCCCCCATCCACATTGACAGGAAAAACTTCAGGTTGAAAAGCTACAATCTGAGATGGTCCACCCACACAGATAGTGTGGTGAAGTAGGCGCAACAGGTCCTCCTCAACCCAAGGAGGCAAAAGACCCTCACTACCTTCACATCCTGTCGGGCTGTGTCAGAGCTCTCCAGAAGGTGGTGCGATCTGCCCAACGCATCACTGGGGGCACACTGCCTGCCCTCCAGGACATAAATAACATCCAGTGTCAGAGGAAGCCCAAGAAAATCATCAAGGACATCAGCCAAACGTGCCACGGCCTGTTCACCCCGCAACCATCTAGAAGGCGAGGTCAGTACAGGTGCATCAAAGCTGGGAAAGAGACTGAAGAACTGTCAAGTAGACTGTTAAATAGTCTAGTCACCACTAGCCGGTAACCTGCCCTGAACTTTGGTCACTGTCTCTAGCTGGCTACCACCCGGTTATTCTACCATGCACCTTAGAGGCTGCTGCCCTATGTACACCGAAGAAAAATGTTAACGGAACATGGAACAATTTCAAATATTTTACTGATTTACAGTTGATAAGGAAATCAGTCGATTTAAATACATTTATTACGCCCTAATCTATGGATTTTCCATGACTGGGAATACAGATATGCTGTTGGTCACAGATACACGCCCTTACTTAAGGTATCAGAAAACCACCATTTGTCTCGTAGTGCGACATCTCCTTTGCATAGAGTTGATCAGGCTGTTGAATGTAGTCCCACTCCTCTTCTGGAACGTGCTTGAATGTGCTGTCATACATGTCGACACAGAGTATCCCAAACATGCTCAATGAGTGACATGTCTGAGTATGGCCATGGAAGAACTTGGACATTTTCAGCTTCCAGGAATTGTGTGCAGATCCTTGTGACGTGAGGCCGTGCATTATCATGCTGAAATATTAGGTGGTGGCTGTGGATGAATGACTCAACAATGGGCCTCAGGATATCGTCGCGGTATCTCTGAGCATTCCAATTGCCATAGATAAAATGCAAGTTGTTTGTTTTCTGTACCTACCCATAACCTCAGCACCACCATGTGGCACTCTGTTCACAACGTTGACATCAGCAACTGCTCTCCCGACAGTGCTGTACATGCTGCATGCCATCTGCCCGGTATAGTTGAAACCGGGATTCACACATCTCCCGCATGCCAGAGGCCGTCGAAGTGAGCATTTTCCCACTGAGGTCGGACATGACGCTGAACTGCAGTCAGGTCAAGACCCTGGTGAGGATGACGAGCACGCAGATGAGTTTCACTGAGACGGTTTCTGACAGTTTGTGCAGAAATTCTTCTGTTGTGTAATCCCATAGTTTCTGTTTTGCCAAATTCTCTAAAACAATGGAGGCGGCTTATGGTAGATAAATGAACATTAAATTCTCTGGCAACAGCTTTGGTGGACATTGCTGCAGTCAGAATGCTCATTGCACACTCCCTCAACTTGAGGCATCTTTGGCATTGGGTTGTGGGATACAACTGCACATTTTAGTGGCCTTTTATTGTTCCCAGCACAAGGTGCACCTGAGTAATGATCATGGTGGTTAATCAGCTTCTTAATATGCCACACCTTTCAGGTGGATGGATTATCTTGGCAAAGGAAAAACTCACTAACTGGGATGTAAACAAATTTGTGCACAGCATTTGGGAGAAGTAAGCTCTTTGTGTGTATGAACAATTTCTGCAATCTTTTATTTCAGCTCATGAAACTTGGGACCAACACTTTACATGTTGCGTTTTATATTTTGGTTTAGTGTAAGCACGGAATGGCATGCTAATTTAAAAGATAGCTAGTCGCCTGGCCGGCGGACACTCCTGTATGTCAAGCCGTGTGCTGTTTACGTACCTTTTTCATTTATGGTGAATAGCATTCACAAACCTAAGTGGAGGGAAGGGGGTGTTGTTGTCTGTGGTTTCTATCTTGGTGTTTTGTAAGAAGCAGTAAGTTTAGCCTCCAGCCATGCAGCAACATCATGATTGTACAGCAAACTACTGATTGTTTAGGGATAAAGAGGGAGAGGCAGAGTTGTGTAGGCTTCATCAGTATGGTATTTCTAACAGCTGGTTTCATTTAGAACTCACAGCCAGAACTTCCTGGGGCCTTGGAATGGGGGTATATGTGTGTGTGTGTACTGGAGGCCGGTGTGTGTGTGCTCAGCCCCACTCTCCCTCACACACACACCGGGCCTACACTTTCTCCTTGTGCAGTGAACACACTCCCTGCACAGGCAAACACTTATTATGTTCTTGTGGTCCTCATTATTTGAGTTTTATTTGACCTGCCACACAATGGGACCCTTATTCATGACGTGCGTGTGCTCTTGTTTTCTTTCCTCAACTGAAAGTCAGCGACTCGGCGTAGCCTGTTGGTCTGCTGTGAACATTATACCACAACCCTGACACACATTCCCCGACACTCTCCCCTTTTCTACTCTATATTGCCATGTCCATTTTTAGCCCTATATCTTATCCCTTCTTCCTTCCTGTCTCACCACCTTGGAGTGGTGACTGACCGCTGAGAGGTTGTGCCCTACGTTAAAAGCATGTGTGTGTGCCCGCTGCTTTTCTAAACTAATGCGCTCCCACACATAAACCTTCATGCAGAGAGACGTACAGCTGGAGTCTGACTGATACACTCACCAGATGTCTGCAGAAAGTAATCCGACCAGGACTCATGTGGAGAGTCATCGGAATTCACTTCTCATTCTCACCTCTCACACTAGCGCACACACATCCTACCAGCTGTACCCATTTCATGATATGTTGTTTGTCCACAAAGTTAAATTTTTTTGTGTGGTGCTTAATTGTTTGCACGCAGTCTTTAAATCTTTGAATTCTCTCTCCCCATTCCTTTGTCTTTCTCTCCAGTATCTACAGATGAAGTGGCCCATGTTGGATGTTCCTGGAACCTCTGCTTTAAAAGACCCTCGCTCCACCTCCCCCGCTCACATGGTGGGTTTGTGTGTCTTAGGGCTGGGCGGTATACTGTATTTTACTATATACCGGTATTGATGCACGGACCAGTTTGGGTTTTTACTTCACCTTTATAACATTTTTTAATGTTTGGTTTGCTAAATGTGATACGCTACTGCGCCGTGTGTAGCGTCCATTTAATATAGTTTCCCCCGCAACTTGAGACGTCTCTCTCCTCTTCATGCCACTTTCCACACAGACCAAGCTCCCACCCCTGTCACTCAAGGAGCGTGCAGTTGTTGCGTTCAGTTTGCATGGTCAATGCAGCACATGCAACAAGATGTTGATGACCACCATGCTGATTTCCACTTTACTAAATATAAATCTACAAGCATTCTATAATTACACTTTGTTTGTGTATCTTACTGTCTGCAAACAGCTAGTTTGTCAAAAATGTATTGTTTTTGACACTAACGCTAACACTAATGTTTTTGACATTAGTTAGATGTCTGGCTAACTAGCTAGCTAATAAATCGACTGAGTCAGAGCAAACGTAGCTAGCTAATACAGCCTTGTACTAGTGATGGTGTAGGCCTAAATCGGCACGTTTCTTCAAAGTCAAAGGGGAATAGGCAAAGCATGAATGTTAGCTACATCACGTAGCTAAGAGAACATTTTAATGTAACCAAAGGTTATAGGGTCCCCTAGGAAACACTGACCAACACTTTGGTTCCAACCTGTCACAACTACTGTCTTTTTTTATTTGTCATGTCAAACACTGTATTCGAAGTGCCCACTATTATATTCTAACTTTCCCCCAAGTGTTTTGATCTAAATCGCAAGTCAAATTGCAATTGCAATATTTGGTCAAAAATATGGCCTAGATTTTTGCCCATATTGTGCAGCCCTATGTGGCAGTGTGGAAATGGTCTCAAAAGTGTGTAGGAAATGGATGAAAATGCTGAAATTTTAAAAGTATAAAACATTCAGAAGAGAGCCATTGAAATCACATAGAATAATGTATTTGTTTCCACCTAATCGTAATGCACTACTTACTCATAAAGCAAATGTGGAGCGATTTATTGTTCAAAAACATAAAATATACCGTCCAAATACCATCACACCGGAAAAATGTTATATTTTGGCCATATTTCCCAGCCGTTGTGTGCTTTACAATCTAGCCACCATGCAGTGACAATGGTCGGAGCACAATTGGCCCAGCGTCGTTAGGGGAGGGTTTGACCAGGGTAGGCCCCCATTGTAAATAATAATTTGTTCTTAATGGACTTGCCTAATTAAGTTTAAATAAATAAAATTACAACACTGACTGACATCTAAAAGGCCAACTGTTGCTCAAGCTCGCTTCTTGCTAAGTACCTGGTCTTTCTTACAAAACTTACCTGGGTATGTAACCCTGCTCTGCTAGTATAAGCCATTTAGATTGTCTCCTAGAGTGCTCCCCCCCCCCCCACACACACACACACAAAGCACTCGGGTGACCTGACACCTGACCTCCCTCAAACTCGCTGCAGACAGACACTGGAATGTTCATGCTGAATAGTGTTAATATGCCTGGAGACACAGGACTTTCACACCTCGGGGTGTGTGTGTCTAAGACCGGCGGAGTGAGTGTGTATGAGATGAGCGGGATTGTATTCCAGTGAGTATTAGCCAGTGTGTGTTGTGTATCTGAGGATAGACCTGCTCTGCCATGGAGGGCTGATCCCCCGTCATTGATAGTCAGACAGAGAGGCCCTACCCAGAAACAACCCTGGGAATTGCCAGGGACCGGACGCTACGATATTATCACGGTACTTAGGGGCCAATACAAAATGTATTGCGATTCTCACGATACTGATTTATTTTGATTCGATGTTCCAAACATTGCTGCTCATATGTCTGCTGCAGAGGGACGAGAGTCATGAGAAAACAAGATTGTCAGTCATGTAAATAAGTGCTGGGGGAAAAAATGTGGATCCCTATTTAAAAAGATAAAGAACAGGCAAATAATATTGCGATATTGTCAAAACTATATGATATATTGTCAAAAAATAATATCCCGATATGCATGCTCAATGTAGTGAAAATTCCACCTAGGGGAGAAACAGTTACTCCTTGTGACCAGACATCTTATGAACTTTCCTCTGTTCCTAATCTCTTGCTCTCATCCCTCTCTAGTCCAATAAGGTACCAGTGGTGCAGCACGGTCACCTGCCCCCCTTCTCTCCCCTCCTGTCCTACAGTCCAGACCCCTTCCCCCCGCGGACACCCCCTCCTCACCTCTCACCTGACACAGGTATGGAACCTCCTCATCCCTCTCGCTAGTCTCTCTGTAACAATAGATGTGTGTTTATTTATATATATATATATATAACACAAATACAGTTGAAGTCGGAAGTTTACATACACTTAGGTTAGATTCATTAACTTCTTAAGGACTCGGGACCACAATCAGCGGAAATTTCAAGTGCGCCACCTATAGTTTTTGATAAAACTCAAACTTTCATTAATACACACATACAAGGTACTGAATTAAAGCTACACTCGTTGTGAATCTATCCACCAAGTCAGATTTGTAAAAATGCTTTTCGGCGAAAGCACGAGAAGCTATTATCTGATACCATGCACCCTCAAAATACTGCAACATCACCTAATACGGCAGATTTTGCGTTATCCGTCGCGAACGAAAACGCTGAAATAAAATATAAAACATTCATTACCTTTGACCAGCTTCTTTCTTGGCACTCCTAGATGTCCCATAAACATCATTTAGGGTCTTTTTTCGATTAAATCGGTCCATATATAGCCTAGATATCGATCTAAGAATACTGTGTGATCAACAGAAAAAATAGCGTTTCATAACGTAATGTCATTTTTTAAAATTCAAAAAGTCGACGATAAACTTTCACAAAACACTTCGATATACTTTTGTAATGCAACTTTAGGTATTAGTACACGTAAATAGCGATAAAATTCATCAGGAGGCGATGTAAAATCTTTAGCTCTCCGTGTAGACAAACATGTCTGAAAAGAGGTCGACCAATCATCCCGTCGGAGACAGCAGGGAAGGAGTTCCCTTGTTTGGGTTAGACCAAGAATCAATTGCGAATCAAATGACATGACTCTAGACACCCTGTGGAAGCTGTAGGCAATGTAAACTCGGCTCTATTTAATTCGGTTCACTTTGAACATGCCTTGAAGTGGCGGAAGGATATATTTTTCCATTTTCAGTGAACAGATTTCCTTGCACTTTCCGATGAAACGCCCGTTCTGTTAAAGCCACAGCCGTGACTTAAACAGTTTTAGAAACGCTGAGTGTTTTCTATCCACACATACTAATCATATGCATATACTATATTCCTGGCTTGAATAGCAGGGCGCTGAAATGTTGCACGATTTTTAACAAAAAGCTGAGAAAATTCGCAACATCTTTAACAGGTTTTTAACTCGTTTTTCAACCACTCCACAAATTTCTTGTTAACAAACTATAGTTTTGGCAAGTTGGTTAGGACATCTACTTTGTGCAGGACACAAGTAATTTTTTCAACAATTGTTTACAGACAGATTATTTCACTTATAATTCAATGTATCACAATCCCAGTGTGTCCGAAGTTTACATACACTAAGTTGACTGTGCCTTTAAACAGCTTGGAAAATTCCAGAAAATTATGTCATGGCTTTAGAAGCTTCTGGTGGGCTAATTGACATAATTTGAGTCAAATGTAGGTGTACCTGTTGATGTATTTCAAGGCCTAACTTCAAACTCAGTGCGTCTTGGCTTGACATCATGGGAAAATCAAAAAATCAGTTCTCAGAAAAAAGTTGTAGACCTCCAAGTCTGGTTCATTCTTGGGAGCAATTTCCAAATGCCTGAAGGTACCATGTTCATCTGTACAAACAATAGTAAGCAAGTATAAACACCATGGGACCACGCAGCTGTCATACCGCTCAGGAAGGGGACGCGTTCTGTCTTCTAGAGATGAACGTACTTTGGTGCGAGAAGTGCAAATCGATCCCAGAACAACAGCAAAGGACTTTGTGATGATGCTGGAGGAAACCGGTACAAAAGTATCTATATCCTCAGTAAAACGAGTCCTATATCGACATACCGCTCAGCAAGGAAGAAGCCACTGCTCCAAAACCGCCATAAAAAAAGCCAGACTATGGTTTGCAACTGCACATGGGGACAGAGATTGTACTTTTTGGAGAAATGTCCTCTGGTCTGATGAAACAAAAATAGAACTGTTTGGCCATAATGACCATTGTTATATTTGGAGGAAAAGGGGAGGTGCTTGCCATTTGAAGAACACCATCCCAACCATAAAGCACTGGAGTGGAAGCATCATGTTGTGGGGGTGCTTTGCTGCAGGAGGGACTTGTGTACTTTACAAAATAGATGGCATCATGAGGTGGGTATATTGAAGCAACATTTCAAGACATCTTCCAAATGGACAATGACCCCAAGCAAACTTTCAAAGTTGTGGCAAAATGGCTTAACTTCTTGATGCACCCATCCCGTTAGCGGGATCATTTTCATCAACCACCTCTGAATTGCAGAGCACCAAATTCAAATTAAATGACTAAAAATATTTAATTTTCATGAAATCGCAATATAGCAAAACACAGCTTAGCTTGTTGTTAATCCACCTGGCGTGTCAGATTTCAATAAAGCTTTTCTTCGAAAGCATAACAAGTGTCTATGTAAGAACATCTCTCTCAGTAGACAAAATATTACAAACCGCTAGCAGCCAAGTAGATTGGTCACGAAAAGCAATAAATTAAATCGCTTACCTTTGATCTTCGGATGTTTGCACTCACGAGACTCCCAGTTACACAATAAATGTTCATTTTGTTCCATAAAGATTATTTTTATATCTAAAATACCTTCATTTGGTTGGCGCGTTATGTTCAGAAATCCACAGGCTCGAGCGATGACGACATCGCAGACAAATTCCAAATAGTATCCGTAATGTTCGTAGAAACATGTCAATCCTCAGGTTGTTTTTCTAATATATCAACCGGGACTGTAGCTTCTTCAATAGGAGAGAGAGAGAGAGAAAATGGTTGCTCCATGCTGTTGCGCATACAAAATGCTGGTGGCACCCAGCCATACAGTAACGCGATGTGATCTTTCTTGCTAATTTTTCAAAATAAAAGCCTGAAACTGTCTAAAGACTGTTCACACCATGGGGAAGCCATAGGAAAAGGAATCTGGTTGATTTGATGTCCCTTTAAATGAAGTGAAGGCAGGCTATGGAACATGGAGCTTTCAAATAGAGGACACTTCTGGGTTGGATTTTCCCCAGGTTTTCGCCTGCAATATCAGTGCTGTTATACTCACAGACAATATCTTGACAGTTTTGGAAACTTTAGAGTTTTCTATCCAAATCTGGCAATTATATGCATATTCTGGGCCTGAGAAATAGGCAGTTTAATTTGGGTACGTTTTTCATCCAAACATCAAAATACTGCCCCCTACACTCAACAGGTTAACCTCTCTGGGATATGGCCAAAAGCCAGTGAAAATGCAAATAAATTACTATAAAAATCCAACTTTCATGAAATCACACATGCAAGATAGCAAATTAAAGCTACACTTGTTGTGAATCCAGCCAACGTGTCAGATTTCAAAAATACTTTTCTGCGAAAGCAAACGATGCTATTATCTGAGGATAGCACCATAGTAAGCAGAGAGATAAGCATATTTCATCCCTGCAGACGTGACAAAACGCAGAAAAAAAATATAGTTCATGCCTTACCATTGATGAGCTTCTTTTGTTGGCACTCCAATATGTCCCATAAACATCACAAATGGTCCATTTTATTTGGAGCTTTTTATCCAGAAAAACACTGTTTCCAACTTGAGCAACGTGACTACAAAATATCTCAAAAGTTACCTGTAAACTCTTCCAAAACATTTCAAACTACTTTTGTAATACAACTTTAGGTGTGTTTTTTTTAAAACATAAATAATCAATCAAATTGAAGACTGGATGATCTGTGTTCAATACAGGAGTAAAACAAACTGTAGCATGCTTTCTGGTCACATGCCTCCATCTTCAAGTGACCCTCGTTCAAGATGGCCGTACTTCATTACACAAAGGAAAAACCTCAACCAATATCTAGAATGTTGACATCCAGTGGAAGTGATAGGAACTACAATAAGGTCTCTTAGAAATTTGGATTTCCAAAGAAAACCCATTGAAAAGACCCCCCCCCCCCCAAATAAAAAAATCTGAATGGTTTGTCATCGGGGTTTCGCATGCCATATCAGTTCTCTTATACTCAGACATTTTAACGGTTTTATAAAACCCTCTGAAGTTCCTATCTAATGCTACCAAGTATATGCATATCCTAGCTTCTGGGCCTGAGTAACAAGCAGTTTACTTTGGGCACGTCACTCATCTGAAATTCCGAACAAAAACCAGTCTCCAAAACCGGTTAAGCAATTTAAAGGTAATGATACCAAATACTAATTGAGTGTATGTAAACTTGTAACCCACTGGGAATGTGATGAAAGAAATAAAAGCTGAAATGTATCATTCTCTCTACTATTATTCTGACATTTTACATTCTTAAAATAAAGTGGTGATCCTAACTAACCTACGACAGGGCATTTTTACTAAAATTAAATGTCAGGAATTGTGAACAGAGTTTAAATGTATTTGGCTAAGGTGTATGTAAACTTCTGACTTTAACTGTGTGTGTGTGTGTGTGTGTGTGTGTGTGTGTGTGTGTGTGTGTGTGTGTGTGTGTGTGTGTGTGTGTGTGTGTGTGTGTGTGTGTGTGTGTGTGTGTGTGTGTGTGTTGATCTCTCTCCACTGTCCTTCTCCACCTTCCAGGTCTTCCCCGCACTCCCCACCCAGCAGAGCTCTCCCCCTACTACCCTCTCTCTCCTGGAGGCATGGGACACATGACACATCCTTTGGGCTGGCTGTGAGTCACACTCTCACATTTACCATCTTGTGATGGATACAATGATGGTTTAGTTTATTTTGCTAACAATTTCTAGCTGAATGAATGCTATTGCAACACAAGTGACACTGTTTCCCCTCTCTCTCTTTGTCTCCAGGCCGGGCCAGTCTATGTACGGTATTCCAGCGGGGGGGTTTAGACCATCCTACCCTGCAGCTCTCGCCATGAACTCTTCTATGTCCAGGTACAGCTCACCTAATCACTCACACACATCCATGTATTACTGCTCTGGAGACTTAATACTATAGAGACTGGACTTGTATCTGTAAAGCAAGGGCTCTCAAACTGTTTGTGGCCTGGACCCCTTTTGAAATGGAACATTTTTACTATGACTTCGGCCGGATGAACCAAGTGTTTTGGGCCCTGGGAAATAACATTTTTAAAGGCCTGCCTTTTGGCATCGGTGAGAAAATGTTGCAGTGTTCAAGCTCATTTTCTGCAATTCTACACAATTTGTCATGGGGCAGAGATTTATGTTGTTGCCGCATTAAAGCTAATATCCTAGAATTCTACACAATTTGCCATAACGCAGAGAGAAAACGTGGCCGCTTTTTCTTTTATGCTTAAATTAAATACAAGAAGTATTGATTTGGATAATGAGTAATTGGTGGAGTACTATGGATACCAATATCCCCCTGTGAGCCTCCCTGGTCCATGTGGGGCGGCAGGGTAGCCTAGTGGTTAGAGCGTTGGACTAGTAACCGAAAGGTTGCGAGTTCGAAACCCCGAGCTGACAAGGTACAAATCTGTCGTTCTGCCCCTGAACAGGCAGTTAATCCACTGTTCCTAGGCCGTCATTGAAAATAAGAATTTGTTCTTAACTGACTTGCCTAGTAAAATAAAGGTAAAATAAAAATAAATAAATAAAAAATGTTGTCCAGGGTTGTTAACATCTACTGGAGATGAAGAAAATAATATTGTTCCCTCAACTTATTACGTGAATCCCTTGATCAAAATGTGTTTCATCGGTTATTAGTAATATTCATGAAAAAATATGTTTATTGATCGTTATATTTTGAGCTCTTGCCCCGGACCCACTTTGAGAACCTCTGCTGTAATAAATACAATCATGTCATTTCAAATGGTATTTATGCTTAATGGACCTGTGTGTGATTGACAGCTTGGTGGCCAGTCGTTTCTCGCCCCACATGGTACCGTCCCTGCAGACGTCTGTCCCTCACCCTGCCATCGTTTCCACGGCGATCAAACAGGAACCAAGAGACGGCAACCGCCACGGGTACGCATCCGAACACACACCTTTGTATCACACACACGTTAACACCTCTTGCCGACTCACTGACTGTCTCTGTCTGGTGTGTGTAGGTGTGGCGTATCCATGGGGGACAGAGAGAAAGAGGAGGAGAAGAAGCCCCACGTGAAAAAGCCTCTGAATGCCTTTATGCTGTACATGAAGGAGCAGAGACCCAAGGTGGTGGCAGAGTGCACGCTGAAGGAGAGCGCTGCCATCAACCAGATACTGGGACGCAGGGTAAGTGGCAGCGTGAGCTTGCACACTGTCTTTCTTTGGAGGATTATACAATGGCTGTGTTCATACTGAAAACTGTTGTCGATGGCCTATGTTCCAGAAAGGAGTATGTGTTAACCCTTTGTGTGTGTGTCTCTACAGTGGCACTCTCTATCTCGTGAGGAGCAGTCAAAATACTACGATATGGCCCGTAAAGAGAGACAGCTACACTCCCAACTCTACCCGGGATGGTCAGCTAGAGACAACTACGTAAGTACTATAGTAAACATTTAGTAGTGATTTGATTGGTTGCTTTGAGATGGAGGGTGTGATATGATTGGTTGTTTGTGTGCAGGGGAAGAGAAAGAAGAGGAAGAGAGATGGCAGGCCAGAGACTGCTCCAGATGGACAAATAACACACACCCAGTCTGCTGCTTCAGAGGGTAAGTGACTTCCAAGACCAGAGAATTATGAGAGGTGACCAAACTATATTTTCAGACAGTACTGGAAACTAACAGCAAAGACTGATCAGTGTTTTATTTTGTCTCTCCAGAGCACTTCTCTCCACAACCCAAGAAGTCATGTGTGTCGTATGGAACTCAGGAGAGGCCCAGTGTTTCTCACACACACCTGACACACACACACCTGTCCCAGGCTAGTCCCGCCTCCTCCCTGGACTCTCCGGCCACGCCTACCACTGCTCTGGCCTCCCCTGCCGCTCCCGCACCCACACACACTGAACACACACACTCTCACTCTGAGCACACACATCCTGAGCAGGTCCAGCCCCTCTCCCTCACCACCAAACCCCCTCGCCCACACTCGCACAGGGAGACACACGGTCAGACTTACACCCACATCCAGTCTCACACACACCCACACTTGTTCACTCACACACACCTGCCCCTCACCACTAAGACCACTTCTTCTCAATCCTCTTCTTCTCATCCCCCCTTTTCTCCCCACATGAGCTCATCCAGTAACCAGACTCCGCCGCTCCTTACTGGACCAATCCCCTTCACCTCTGGCTTAGCCCCTACCGCCTCCATCCACCAATCGACGATGAGCTCCCATCATGCCATGCTCCAGTCCCAGCCTCTCTCCCTCGTCACCAGAAATAATCATTGAAACCCAAAGATGCTAACCACAGATCTAGGATACAATTTTGCTATGCCCAGTCCTAACCTTAAGCATTACACTAACCCTAACCACTGATCTAGGATCAGATTTTCCCAAACCGTAAGCATTACACTACCCCCAGATCCTTTATGCACAGTCTATCCATATTCATGGGTGGGATGAAATCTATCTGACCCTGTATCAGTGGATAGGAGGGTACTGTACTCTTGAGGTGAACAACTCCTTGAGGGTTTTAGCTCCAGAGCAGCAATACACCCAATTTGAATAGTGGTTTAAATGAAGATCATGATTAGTTGGTTAGCTGAATCATGTGCTGGGCTGGGAAAAAAGCCTGCAATAACCAATAACCTGTTGCCTTCGAATTAGGATCAACTTTTTCCTACTCGTTTTTTTTTTGTCTGTTTGTAAATAAACTTTTTTTACATTTTTTTTTTTTTAACCTTTTCTAGATAGTAGATCTGGTTTTATATTAGTATGAAAAGAAAACAATTATTGGTCAATATTTGACCACCTCTTTTTAACTTGTCTTTGTGAAACCAAGCATATTATTAGTCAAATGGTATTGTAGAATATTACCTTTTTTTTAATGAATTTGTTACTTGTATGAAATACAAAAATTTAAATCAAAGTAATAATTTCTGTCTTTGGTAGTAATGGGTGCAGATCTGCCCCCCCCCTACTCTTTTATAAATTCCCCCTCCTGTATGACTGAGTCTTTGTTGATAATAAACATCTACTTATTTCTGAAACGTGTCTTTGCCCATATCTGTGTGTTTTCTGTTCCTGTGTGGTCTTTGCCTTTGGTAGGATGGTCTTTGACATGAACTCAAGGCAACTTCAATGGATCTCATCATTGAAGCTAGTTGTTTCTTAACAAACAAATACAATGTTTGACCAGCAGAAGTAACACGTTTTAGATATGGTCTCTGTCCAAGAACATGTTTCCTTAACTCAACCTTTTATTGCTACAGTAAACAAACTACAAAGTGCAGTAACTGTGTGTGCTCCAGAAACACCCAATATGTTGCAGAAACTACCGGACTAATTTAATATTATATGATCGTCTTACAATCTAAGCAGGGCTTAGCATAGTTTGGGTATGTGTGCGCACGGAGCAGTTTGGGTTTCCCTGTACCATACCTGGGTAAAATGCTTGTGTTGTATAATGTTTGCTCTATTAAACTGTTTCAGTTCGGTGTCTGATCGGTTTCCTGATGGAACACCGCTTACCGTAAATTAATCTTTAGAGTGAAAAGCAATGGCTCAGAAGCACAATTTTATCAGTAATGAATCAATAATGTGTGGCAGAGTTGGGGTCGATTCCACTTAAATTTGTCAACTCCGAAATCAAAACAAGTGTTCCTAATTGAAAAGCATTGGAATTTTAGCAGACACTTATCCAGATCGACCTACAGGAGCAATTAGGGATAACTACCTTGCTCAAGGGCACAGAGATTTTTCATCTGCGACCTTTCGGTCACGGCCCAATGCTCTTAACCACTAGGCTTCCTGCCATGATAATGTACTTTCTGAATTGAAATAGAATTTACGCCAACCCTGGTATGTGGTAGGTTTTTATGTGGTTGTTTATCAGTGTGTTGTGTTTCTGTGGTACGTACAGTATGTAACAGTATATCCGGTTGTGGATAGCGTGACAGGCACTCATGTGTTCCTCTGTCCCATTCTTACCTGTCTGTGTTGGGAAATGCCCCTAGTCCTTCCAACAGCTCAGTATGTCTTCCACACCTGCCCACCTACACATATGTGGGTTTAATCTTTTAGTATATACGGGCTGTTGCTCCTCATTCCTCTACAGCAGAGGTACTCATATTTGGCTGTATCTTCAACTGTATATAGACATTGTTGTACTGTATTGACTATGTTTTGTTTATTCCATGTGTAACTCTGTGTTGAATTGCTATGCTTTATCTTGGCCAGGTCGCAGATGCAAATGAGCACTTGTTCTGGTTAAAGGTGAAATAGAAAAAATAAATCAACTATCAGCCCAGTCAGAGCCATAACTCAGAAATAAACTAATTTGTCATAGTTACAATACAAAAAAATACCTTGAACATATCAGTCAATGAATTAAAAATATCAGACAATTTCCTCAAGGTAGTTTTTAGTACACTCAACTTACATGAAATGGTTTCAAGTAAGAGCATAGCAGCAGAAGCTAAGTGATAGCTAGCCATTTTCATCCTCTAGGATATTTTAAGACGCATTAGTTTGTTGAGGAAAGGGGCCATGATAATCTACTCTATGGTGAAACCATCAACACCTCCCGATCTGTTCCTGCATCCACATGTCTGATCATCACAATGTTATTTTTATTTCATGCACACAAATGTAACAGAGTGGAAATTCCATCCCAACCTAGGCCCACAAACACAACCTTCTGACCATCAACACTCGAAGTCAACCGTACTAGCTGACAGAGCAAGAGTCAAGCCTAACAATTCGAGAGAGACCGTTCTCTTCAGATCTAACTAAGGCTTTGGGTTCAGCTTATATGTTTGTGAGGTCTGTTGTACTCTGGGGTTGACGAATGTTGCGTCAGAAAGTCCATTGGCCACGCCCTCCTTCCGGGCTCGGCAAATGGGAACACCTCTCTGGTCAGTCGTGATACGAAGCAAGGCATTTCCTTTTTTCCCCCTAGCAGACGACATTTGGCCTCGAAGCAAAAGGCCACACGATGGGAAAGGCGTGTCAGAAGGCGTGTCAGTTCCAGGGCATCACCCCCTTCCTCCTCCAATAGGATGCAAAATGTCTGGAGGAAGACGGCCCCCAGAGGGTTCATGAACGCCCCGTAACCTGGTGCGGTGGCGTACATAACTGCCGTATCCATGGGGATGGACATGTATTGAGACAAGGTGTCCTCAATGATGTCACTTCCTGCTGAATCCGTCTCCACTGTCACGCCATCATCCAGCTCACCCCCACGACACGCCTAGAGAGAGAAAGAGGGAAAGATGATTACTATTGATTATTATCACTGACTGATTGAATGACGGACCTCACTGTTGTGGGTGTGGTGATGATGGTACTGACTAGGATGAGGAACAGTTTGATCTTTCCCTCCATGTGTGTGTTGTTGAAGCAGGAGAAGATGTGGGACAGTCTAACCGGCATTCTGTCCGCCCTGAACACACAACCCTCCACCCCGTGAGATGATAGCACCGCCAGGAAGCACTCTTTCACCGGCTGCTCGCTCTCTGCAATCAATCAATTAATCAAATTGTATTCATTTATACATTTTTGTGTCAGAAAATGCTTTATCGGCCTAGACCCACTAAGAGCAAGCAGCAGCACAGTGGCAAGTAAAAAAAACCTTGAGAGTACCAGACTAGCTTTCTGGCCGAGCCGGTTAGCAAAAGACAACTAGAAAATTCTATCTCCTGCTGTGGCATGTGACGATGGTGGCCCTTGATTCCTCGAAACAGTCTGCTTCAACTACCAATTAGCTCACCCATCAGTCATCCTTCTGTCTGCAGGGCACAACACAGTGTACACATGTCTGCAGGTGTTTGCAGAGTAGTTATTAAATAGGTGTGTATGTATCACTAGGACATTGTGCAATGCATCACTAGGACATTATGTCTCTCTCTCTGTGTGCATGTGTGTGTGTCATAGTTTCATCCTGTCTGCGCCCTTTACATATTTCACATCTCCAGTGGTTTTTATTGTAAATAACAATGAATGACAGTATCTTTCCTCTGCCCCCCCCCCCCAATATTTATTTAACCTTTATTTTGACAGGGAAGACATATTGAGACCTAAGTCTATTTACAAATGTACCCTGTATAATGCAATCTAAAAGAATAGAATATGTTCTGGGATTCATCCAATGGCTTTGAGGAGTTTACCACATCAGTCACCGGCTTCATCAACGACGTCGTCACCACAGTGACCATACGTACAGTATGTATCCCAACCAGAAGCCATGGATTAGATGCAACATCCACACTGAGCTAGAGCTGCCACTCAAGGAGCGGAACACTAATCCGGATGCTGATAAGAAATCCCGCTATGTCCTCCGGCGAACCATCAAACAGGCAAAGCGTCAATGAAGGACTAAGATTGAATCCCACTACACCGGCTCTGACGCTCTTCGGATGTGGCAGGGCTTGCAAACTATTATGGACTACAAAGGGTAACCAGGATACATACTCAGTGGCTGCACTGGCCAACTGGCAAGTGTCTTCACTGATATCTTCAGCCTGTTTCAAGCAGACCACCATAGTCTCTGTGCCTAAGAATGCCAAGGTAACCTGCCTAAATGATTACCGCCCAGTAGCACTCACGTCTGTAGCCCATTCACATCGACGGGGCTGTAGTGGAGCGGATCGAGAGCTTCAAGTTCCTTGGTGTCCACATCAATAACAAACTATCATGGTCCAAACACACCACGAGTCATGAAGAGGGCACGACAATGCCTATTCCCCCTCAGGAGACTGAAAGGATTTGGCATGGGTCCTCAGATCCTCAATGAATTCTACAGTTGCACCATCGAGAGCATCCTGACTGGTTGCATCACTGCTTGGTATGGCAACTGCTTGGCATCCAACCACAAGGCGCTACAGAGGGTAGTGCGTCCGGCCCAGTACATCACTGGGACCAAGCTTCCTGCCATCCAGGACCTCTATACCAGGTGGTGTCAGAGAAAGGCCCTAAACATTTTCAAAGACTCCAGCCACCCTAGTCACAGACTGTTCTCTCTACTAACACACAGCAAGCAGTTCCAAGTCTAGGTCCAAAAGGCTTCTCAACAGCTTCTACACCGAAGCTATTAGACTGCTAAACAGTTAATCAAATGGCTACTCAGTCAAATCTTTGAAATTATTTTATGTTACATTTGTATTTTTGTTCAGTTTACAGTACCAGTCAAAAGTTTGGACACACCTACTCATTCAAGGGTTTTTCTATATTTTTACTATTTTCTACATTGTAGAATAATAATGAAGACATCAAAACTATGAAATAACACATAAGTAGTAACCAAAAAAGTGTTAAACAAAACATTTGAGATTCTTCAAAGTAGCCGACCTGTTGCCTTGATGGCAACTTGGAACACTCTGAGGATTCTCTCAACCAGCTTCACCTGGAAGTAATGTAGAGATCTAAAGGTCTTTAGCGGAGTTAAGCCAACGTTTTTGATACAGGATACAGCGATGGGTATCAAAACTGTCACTTGTAAACAAAACGAAGGGCACTATGGGTGGTGGCATCCAAAGGTTTAAGAGTAGGAGCAGCTGCACTTTGATACATAACATCACCATAATCAAGAACAAATAAAAAGGTTGGCTGAATGATCTGCTTCCTACCTGCTTAGAGAAAGGCATGATCTGTTTCTGTAGACAAAGCCAACTTCAAATCTTAGCTCCTTAACCAGCTCATCTATATGTTTTTTAAATGTCAAACCCATACAAATACAAGTGCTTATATGCGGGGAAACATTCAATCGGAGAACCATCTAATGAGTGAACATGTAAGTAATTTGAAAAGTTCTTACGAGAATTTAAAAACAACATGAATATAGTCTTGCCCATATTAAGCACAAGTTTTAAATCAGCTATAAAACCTGACTGTAGTTTAGACACAACCAGACCAACAGTCAGGAAATAACACACATAATATTATCGTGCGCATATAGATGAAATGTACCATTTTCAGCAGATTGACGTATGATGTTAATATAAATAGAGAACAGGTCCCAAAACCGACCCCTGTAGTACACCTTTATGGACTTTAAGAAATTCAGACTAAACCGCATAAATCTCGATGGCCAGAGTTCTGTCACTAAGATAATTATGAAGCCATGAACAGGCGTTCAGAGCTCAGGCCTATCGAGGCCTATCAACTTAGTCAATAAAATAGCACCGACCAACAGTATCAAAAGCTGTTGACAAGATCATTAACAATTAAAGTGGTTGCTGTCATAACGCTAGGCCAGGCCTGAACCCTGATTGGCTTACGTTCAAAATACATTTCTCCGATCATTTTTTGTTAGCAAAGTTGTACAATTACCAAGGATTCGAGAATCTTAGCTAGACAAGGACATATTGAAATGGGGCGATAACGATCTCTACTATCCCCGCAATTATGGAGTGGCAGCACAAGAGCTGATTTCCCATACTTTTGCAATATTTCCTGATAACAACGTTAAATAAAAACGGTGGGTTTATTGAACCAAAAATGATGGGCGCTGCACGATGAAGCAGACCAGGATCCTAATTGGTCAGCTCCAGCTCCTATAGATTTCTAGTTGTCTATTTGCTAGCAAAGCATCCAGGAGTTCCTTTTCTGTAAATAAGCAAAAAGAAAAGCACTGGCAATCAGCATCCAGCCTAATATCACTGTGAATAGGCTAAGAAGTTATTTTCAAAGAGATAGCACAAATAAAATGGTGATTCAATTATGACATTTTTGTTGATGTTGTAATGAAGCCAGAGTCGGAATTAATTTGTTGTGGCAGAGAGGGGGAACTAGAACTATTAAGGGATTTTTACAGTTTTCCAGAATTTAGCCAGGTTCCTATTACAATCTGAAAGCACAGTTACTTAATAATCAGATTTTGCCTTTCTGATTTTTTTTTACACAATGATTCCTCAGTTGCTTAAAAGCTTGCCAGTCTGGGCCTAAGCCTTGTGTTTCTGGCCTTGACCCAAGCCGTATCTCTTTTATGAATTACTTCTGATAATTCCGGAGTGCACCAGGAAGTCAAAACTATCTTTAACCCTTCATGATTATCCACAATAGCATTGAAGACATCTGCAAAAATGCTCAAAGCTAAATCAGGTTCAGGGAAAGCTGAAATACAATCGAGCTCACTAAAATAAAAAGATCCTGTAAAAAAGTCTATTCACTGTGGTTTTTAAAGTTCCTATGTGTCATGACACAAGGCTTAGATTTTTGTATTCTCACATCTCTAACACAAACAACTGGGCAATGGTCATTAACGTCTTGGGCAAAGACACCAGTAGAAATCAAATAAAATCAAATGTTATTTGTCACACGCGCCGAATACTACAGGTGTAGACCTTACAGTGAAATGCTTACTTACAAGCCCTTAACCAACAATCCATTTTTTTTAAATACCTAAAACAGTAAGAGATAAAGTAACAAATAATTAAAGAGCAGCAGTAAAATAACAACATTTAACATATAACATATTTCTCTGGTGTATGTGTTAAAACAAGATCAATCAGTGTTGACTTCGAAGGATCTTGAGGGTTGGGCTGTTTTCAGGAGACAATTCCTCCCAGAATCTGAGACCTTCATAGACTTTTAGGACTTTTGGGTTAGAGAACATGATAAGTGTGTTTGTATGTGTGTGTATACGTTTTCCATTGCTTTGTGTGCTGGGCTGCGACGGACTCCGTGACCGTCCCCTAATTGATAACATTATGTAGCAACTCTGAGAAGTTTGATAACATTGATAAAACCAGGTTATAAAGTATTTATTATTGTTTTGTAGCTGATTTGTAGCAGGGGCGTGTGTATACGATGTGTGTTACCTGTCTTGAAGAGTGTGTAAATCTCCTGAGCGTTAAGATCCATGTGAATGTCCAACCTGTAGCCCAGTCTGGTCAAGGCACCGTGGAGTCTCTTGTTGTCTTTCTCTGCCCCCGGCCTTCTGCCCAGTGGCACCCCGTGGTCAAAGTTTGACTCGCAGACCAGCACGGCCCGGTTGCACTCCTCATCGCCAGCATTTGTCCGTCTCTACAGCGGCATGTCCAAATATATAGAGACCAACGGCCCAGTCACGTTGTTGCAGTCTGGTTCCTCTCAAGATTTCTACCTATCCCTTGGGAGTGTGTCCGTGCTCCTGTCTTCCCCTGCTTGCTCTCTGGGGGTTTATGTCAGAGTCTGTGACAAATGTTCCGCTATATTGTGCACAAAGCGCGACACAAGTCCAATGTAATAGAAAGAGTGTGGATCAGAGCACTGAATGAAGTGAGCTCTCTTCCCTTATGGGGTATGGTCCAACAGCTAAAAACCCACCTGAATAGACCACCAGCAGGCAAATATCCACCTGAGCTGTGTGTCAGTCAGTGTAAAGTCGGAGAGTGTCTGGTTCATGTGTGCATATGTATTTTATACTGCAGCTGTTCCAACCGGCAGACAGGAAGGCTACCGGCTACAGCCACGCCCTCAACACTAACACACCTGGGTGGTTGTTGGCAAAATGTCACGATGGCATGCTGTTGCATCACAGTTCCTGGTATTACCTGTTATTTTCTACATTCATTCCTCCTTCCCTCTTCCATTCTTCTTTGCTGTCTACTGGGAATGCCAGCTCAGTAAAACATGTGCTAGCTCATCTCTGGACTTACCCACCTTTTACATTCATTAGCAATTCATTACCAGCTCATCTATCATTTTGACAGGGCTTGCTGGACAGACTATCATCAGTAGCTTCACTTTCACAATGACTTGGGACTTAAAAGGTCACATTATATGAATAGGGGTAAAGGGTTCTGAGAAATCACATCACTGCAGGGATTGACATTGAACCAAAGTCTGAAAGGCACATGCCCATCAGGCAGGTCAGGATTTTTGAGGTGTTACCCAAAGATTATGATCACTTTTCCTGTTTTCACCTACACACAGGGGAGGAATCACAAAGACCAGACTACTGTCTTTATCTTAGTTTTACTTATTGTTAGGGATGGGTCTGAGTACTCAATTCAAGGTTAGTAGTCAATAACTAATGCTGCGTTCAAGTGGGATACTCAGAAAGTACTACTTGTAACCTGGGAGCAAAGAGTTGTGTGCATTCACGTGCTTTCAACTTGAGAACGCCGCAAACAAATTGTAGTGTTAAAAACCATATTAATATATTGTTTTTCACAAATAATGTTTTGTCGTTGCATTTAACTTCTGAAAAATGCTGTTATCGAGGTAATTTCCTTAGTGTGTGACGTCAGAGTTCGGCATGTAATATAGGTAGGAGCTCAGAGATGATAGACAAGTTTCCCACTACTAATTACCAGTTGCGGTGGTGTTCAAGTGGATTACTCCCAGTCGTATTCTGGTATTTACGAATTTAGGAGCTGTTATGAGCGCCACATAATAATCGCCACATCAACTTAACACAGCCTGGATGACTGACTGGCAGACATACACACCTGCCTGGAGCAGACACATACTAACAGTAACGGGATCCCAAGGCTCTCTGAAGGCTTCGGCGCTTGCCCGAAAAACAGATCATTACTGGGAGGTTCATTATCTGTGTTACCAAATTACCGTACAACAGACCACATATTCACCCTGCACATACTTAAAAAAAAAACTTTATTTAACTAGGCAAGTCAGTTAAGAACAAATTCTATTTACAATGACGGCCTAGGAACAGTGGGTTAACCGCCTTGTTCAGGGGCAGAATGACAGATTTTTACCTTGTCAGCTCGGGGATTCGATTTAGCAACATTTACAGTTACTGGCCCAACGCTCTAACCACTAGGCTACCAGCCATTCTAATTGACAAACATACAAACCAAAACAAAGGCAAAGTCTTCTCATGCTTTCTTGATTTCAAAAAATGCTTTTGACTCAATTTGGCATAAGGGCCTGCTATACAAATGGATGGAAATTGATGTTGGGGGAAAACTATTATAGACATTATAAAATCCAAGTACACAAACAACAAGTGTGCGATTAAAATGGGTAAAAAACACACACAATTCTTTCCACAGGGCCGGGGGGTGAGACAGAGATGCAGCTTAAGCTCCACCCTCTTCGATATGGTTCCGTTCATCGACCAAGAATTCACAAAATGGGACAAACACCAAATCAAGACTCTGCATGCAGAATTCTACAAAAAATATCCTCTGTGTACAATGTAAAACACCAAATAATACATGCAGAGCAGAATTAGGCTAATACCCACTAATTATCAAAATCCAGAAAAGAGCTGTTAAATTCTACAACCACCTAAAAGGAAGTGATTACCAAACCTTCCATAACAAAGTCATCGCCTACAGAGAAATTAACCTGGAGAAGAGTCCCCTAAGCAAGGTGGTCTTGGGGCTCTGTTCACAAACAGACCCCACAGAGGTCCAGGACAGCAACACATATAGACCCAACCAAATCATGAGAAAACAAAAAGATAATTACTTGACACATTGGAAAGAATAAAAAATAAAAAAACAGAGCAAAACAGAACGCTCTTTGGCCCTAAACAGAGTACACAGTGTCAGAATACCTGACCACTGTGACTGACCCAAAATTAAGGAAACCTTTGACTATGCATATACTCAGTGAGCATAGACTTGCTATTGAGAAAGGCCACCGAATGCAGACATGGCTCTCAAGAGAAGACTATGTTGTCTTAGGTCTCTCTTTATGTAGTGTTGTATTGTCTCTCTTGTCGTGATGTGTGTTTTGTCCTATATTTATATATGTTATTTTTGATCCCAGCTCCCGTCCCCGCAGGAGGCCTTTTGGTAGGCCATCATTTTAAATAAGAATTAGTTCTTAACTGACTTGCCTTAATTAAAGGTTCAATAAATATGTGCTCACTGCCCACAAAATGAGGTGGAAATTGAGCTGCACTTCCTAATATCCTGCCAAATGTATGACCATATTAAAGACACATGTTTCCCTCATATTACACAGACCTCCAATTTTGATAAACTCCCATATCTATTGGGTGAAATGCCAAGCTGTGTGACCTGTTGCCACAAGAAAAGGGCAACCAGTGAAAAACAAACACCTATATTTATGTTCATTTATTTTCCCTTTTGTACTTTTACTATTTGCACATCATTACAACACTGTATATAGAGATATGACATTTGAAATGTCTTTATTCGTTTGGAACTTGTAAGTGTAACGTTTACGGTTAAATATTTGTACTGTTTATTTCACTTTTGTTAATTAACTATGTCACTTGTAAATATGTAAACATATGTTTCCCATGCCAATAAAGGCCCTTTAAATTGTAATAGCCTATAATAGATTGGAATAGCAGGTCTACATCCTGTCTGCCTTCAAGTTGACTATTTTTCTAAAGCGGAACCTATTGCATTAATTAGGGTGCTTAAGACCGAATCTTACACTAGACCTAGTAAAACACATTATATGAACACACTGCAGAAAGTATGGTTTCACATAAAACAATTTTCAAAATAGAGTGCCTTCAACCTCACACCGTTACGTCTCTAACTGTTCTATAGTATAGACTATACTATAGTATAGAACAGTGAACAGTTATAGTTCCCGACTCTATTGACTACTGACTATTCTACCGGTCAGGTGAACCTATTGGCACAACATCCTAATTATATTTGTGAGTAGTTCAGTAGAAGTAGGCGTTAGAAAGCAGCTTGGACTCGGAAGAAAACACCGCGACCACGGCAAAACCAGCCCGGATCCCGCATTTTGCTACACACGGGTTGAAAAATCACGTGATTAAATGAAGCTTCGGACGTCGTTGATGACGTCCTTTTGATAAAGCGAAAAACGCGTCCGCCACCCCGCATCGAATTCAGCTGCTTAGCGGTATCACTACAGACAACTGACTGACAACCCAACGGTGCTTTATAAAGACCGTGTCAAAATTGGTCTAGCAATATCTGCTATGCTTGTATTCAGGTTTAAATTGGGGTTCCCCTCCTGCCATAACACATCCAAACCACCAGGGGAGAACAGAGACATTCCGACCGCAAGATACACCAGACTCTCCTTACGTCATCCAAACGCGGCAGCTGAGAGGTGGGATGCGATTCATGCTAACTTGCTTTCGGTTGAATACATTGACTTCTGTTTTCAGGTCAAATGAAACACGGTTCATGTTAACTGTTGAGAAGAGTTCATATTTGACGGGGTGAGTAAGGAAATTGTTGACGACGTTACAGCAACAAAAAAAAAATGTGCCTTGAGAACTAACGTAGTTAGCTAGCGCTGGCTAATGCTCCGTCGACCGCCCAGACATTTGTGATCCCTTTCTCAATACGTATTGTCGATATAATTTGATAGCTAACGTAGACATACTTTGGTTTTGCTGCTAGTGGCTAATACACTTTTTATTTAGTTATTGCAGATCATGTTGATTGTATAAGTAAGGTTAACTGTTACCCAAAAGTGAACCCAAGAAAAAGATGCCGCCTCACAAGAAAAACGGGATACCGGACAGGTAAATAGTCACTGTTTTAAACGGTTAACTATTTAATGCTAATGTTAGGCCCCAGAGCTGGACCTCAATTAGTAATATAGACTGGATTCTAGACTGTCATATTGATGTCCTGCAATCTCTCCTACAGATGGGAAGACTACCAGGCCGTAGGGAAGATTATATCTGGGACGCGGTTCATCGCTTTTAAAGTCCCTCTGAAACCGGTAACTGTGTGTGTGTGTGTGTGTGTGTGTGTGTGTGTGTGTGTGTGTGTGTGTGTGTGTGTGTGTGTGTGTGTGTGTGTGTGTGTGTTTGTGTGTGTGTGTGTTAAGTCACTCAACTCCACGATGTACTTGATGTGAAATACATGGTGAATTTCAGTGACTTCGCTGTGTGTCCCCCTGGTGTGTTGTCAAGCACTGGGTAGTCTAGGAAACCCAGAACTAGAATCTAGCGGAATTGTGTCAGCTGCTCAATATTATGTTTTATTTAATTTAACTAGGCAAGTCAGTTAAGACCAAATTCTTATTTTACAATGAAGGCCTACCATTATGCGAGTCTGTCCAAAAGAGATTAAGCACTGGGTTACGGGGTTGGTGTTAGTGGCCTTGGGGTTTGTAATAGGTATCTTGGGATGTATTTGTTGTTCAGATTCCGTCGCAAAACGTTTTGCAACAGAAACCTTTTACTCTAGGATGCAAACAAAATGGTGAGGGACCTACCTGAATATGTCAAATAGAAAATCTTGGGTTTGTTGCAAAATGTTTTCTGTTTGGAGTAAATTATTTCTGTTGCAAAACATTTTGCAACAGACTGAAACATTTTGCAACAGAGTCCGACTAATGGTACACCCCTGGTAGCTAGGAGTGCTAGTAGTTACTAGGCTAATAACTGTGTGTGTGTGTTCCAGTCCCTGTGTCGTCATGTTGAACGTTCGCAGGCGTTTGGTCCATGGGAGCTGATGCAGACTATGGAGAAAGATGGACAGGAGCTGGGACTGATTATAGACCTCACCTTTACTACTCGCTACTACAAACCTGAGGTACGCACACACAATCACTTCCCCACACGCACACACAATCACTTCCCCACACGCACACACAATCACTTCCCCACACACACAATCACTTCCCCACACACACAATCACTTCCCCACACACACACACAATCACTTCCCCACAATCACTTCCCCACACACACACACAATCACTTCCCCCACGCACACACAATCACTTCCCCACACACACACACAATCACTTCCCCCACACGCACACACAATCACTTCCCCACACGCACACACAATCACTTCCCCACACGCACACACAATCACTTCCCCACACGCACACACAATCACTTCCCCCACACGCACACACAATCACTTCCCCCACACGCACACACAATCACTTCCCCCACACGCACACACAATCACTTCCCCCACACGCACACACAATCACTTCCCCCATACGCACACACAATCACTTCCCCATACGCACACACAATCACTTCCCCATACGCACACACAATCACTTCCCCCATATGCACACACAATCACTTCCCCATACGCACACACAATCACTTCCCCCATACGCACACACAATCACTTCCCCACACACACACAATCACTTCCCCCACACACACACAATCACTTCCCCACACACACACACAATCACTTCCCCACACACACACACAATCACTTCCCCACACACACACACAATCACTTCCCCACACACACACAATCACTTCCCCACACGCACACACAATCACTTCCCCACACACACACACAATCACTTCCCCACACACACTCACACACACACACAATCACTTACTGTGTAGTCTAGTGTAGTTTGTGTGTGTGTGTGTGTGTGTAGGACCTTCCAGACTCCGTGTTCTACCTGAAGATTTTCACAGCTGGTCATGAAGTTCCCAGTGACCCCACAATCCTTAGCTTCAAACGTGCCGTCCGCGGGTTCCTACGAGACAACACACACAACGGTCAGTCACACTCACCCACACCCTCACTTGTGGTTTGTGAAACTGATTGTCTGTGTCTTGTTAGTTAATCGTCAACACATCAGCAGAAATGCAAGATCATGTAAACATATTTATTATCTTTCTCTTTCAAAGATAAGCTGATCGGAGTACACTGTACTCATGGGCTCAACAGGACAGGCTACCTGGTCTGTAGGTAAGGAGCTTTTAGCAGATTTTGTGGAGTTCTGGTAGATTCTACATGTGCTTAGTTTGTAACCTACATCTTTCTTTTCCTCTTCCTCACTCTCTCCTCTTCAGGTATCTGATTGATGTAGATGGGATCGATCCTAAAGAGGCTGTGGAGTGTGAGTACTGAACCTCATTCAAAAATTGTGAGCACACATGCATGTGTGTAATGTATTTTTCATGTGTTATTCCAGTGTTTAACTCTTCGCGGGGTCACCCCATAGAAAGAGAGAACTACCTGAAAGACCTACAGACTGGGCCAAAGAGAAGGTAATTTGTGTCTCGGTTGGTTTGATCGGTCGGTCTCTCTATTGTTGTCTCTGTCCATCCATACTTTTATTCATCCATCCCTCCTCCCTCCCTCTGCAGTAATGATGGGATGGAGGAGTCGGAGCAGGAGCCAATCAGAGGCCGCTCTGGCAGTCGTCATAACATTCTAGACTCTCCTGCCCACGACCGCGACAGACATTACGACATGCATGACTACAACCAATTTGTGTAAGCACCCTGTCCTCTAACCCTTATAGACATACAGGTATGTCTACATACAGTACTATGATAAAGTATTCAGATCCCCTGACTTTTTCCCCAAAAAATGTAAAGTTACAGCCTTATTCTAAAATTGATGAAATATATCAATCTACACACAACACCCCATAATTTCAAAGCGAGAGCAGGATTTTAGACATTTTTGAAACCAGATACCTTATTTACATGTACAGTTGAAGTCAGAAGTTTACACACACTTAGGTTGGAGTCATTAACTCATTTTTCAACCACTCCACAAATTTCTTGTTAACAATCTATAGTTTTGGGAAGTCAGTTAGGACATCTACTTTGTGCATGACACAAGTAATTGTTCCAACAATTGTTTACAGACAGATGATTTCACTTATAATTCACTGTATCACAATTCCAGTGGGTCAGAATTTTACATACACTAAGTTGACTGTGCCTTTAAACAGCTTGGAGAATTCCAGAAAATTATGTCATGGCTTTAGAAGATTCTGATAGGCTAATTGTCATCATTTGAGTCAATTGGAGGTGTACCTGTGGATGTATTTCAAGGCCTACCTTCAAACTCAGTGCCTCTTTGCTTGGCATCATGGGAAAATCAAAAGAAATCAGCCAAGACTTCAGAAAGAAAGTTGTAGACCTCCACATGTCTGGTTCATCCTTGGGAGCAATTTCTAAATGCCTGAAGGTACTACGTTCATCTGTACAAACAATAGTATGCAAGTATAAACACCATGGGACCACGCAGCCGTCATACTGCTCAGGAAGGAGACGTGTTGTGTCTCCTAGAGATGCACTTACTTTGGTGCGAGAAGTGCAAATCAATCCCAGAACAACAGCAAAGGACTTTGTGAAGATGCTGGAGGAAACTGGTACAAAAGTATCTATATCCACAGTAAAACAAGTCCTATATCGACAACCTGAAAGGCAGCTCAGCAAGGAAGACGCCACTGCTCCAAAACCGCCATAAAAAAAGCCAGACTACGGTTTGCAACTGCATATGTGGACAATGTCCTTTTTGGAGAAATGTCCTCTGGTCTGATGAAACAAAAATAGAACTGTTTGGCCATAATGACCATTTATGTTTGGAGGGAAAAGGGGGAGGCTAGCAAGCCGGAGAACACCATCCCAACCGTGAAGTACAGGGGTGGAAGCATCATGTTGTGGGGTTGCTTTGCTGCAGGAGGGACTGGTGCACTTCACAAAATAGATGGCATCCTGAAGTAAAATGATGTGGATATGTTGAAGCAACATCTCAAGACATCAGTCAGAAAGTCAAATCTTGTTTGCATATGGGTCTTCCAAATGGACAATGACCCCAAGCATACTTCCAAAGTTGTGGCAAAATGGCTTAAGGACAACAAAGTCCAGGCATTGGAGTGGCCATAAAAGGCCTGACCTCAATCCTAAAGAAAATGTGTGGGCAGAACTGAAAAAGCATGTGCGAGCAAGGAGGCCTACAAACCTGACTCAGTTACAGCAGCTCTGTCAGGAGGAATGGACCAAAATTCACCCAACTTATTGTCGGAAGCTTGTGGAAGGTTACCTGAAACATTTGACCCAAGTTAAACAATTTTAAAGGCAAAGCTACCAAATACTAATTGAGTGTATGTAAACTTCTGACCAATTGGGAATGCAATGAAAGCTGAAATAAGTAATTCTCTTCTATTATTCTGACATGTCACATTCTTAAAATAAAGTGGTGATCCTAACTCACCTAAAACAGGGAATTTTTACCTGGATTGAATGTCAGGAATTGTGAAAGACTGAGTTTTTAAATGTATTTGGCTGATGTGTAAACTTCCGACTTCAACTAGAAGTATTCAGACCCTTTGCAATGAGATTTGCAATTGAGCTCCGGTGCATCCTGTTTCCGTTGACCATCCATGAGATGTTTCTACAACTTGATTGGAGTCCACCTGTGGTAAATTCAATTGATTTGACATGATTTGGATAGGCGGACACACCTGTCTATACAAGGTCCCACAGTTGACAGTGCATGTCAGAGCGAAAACCAAGCCATGAGGTCGAATGAGTTGTCCGTAGAGCTCCGATACAGGATTGTGTCGAGGCACAGATCTTGGGAAGGGTACCAAAAAATTGTCTGCAGTATTGAAGCCCCTGACAAACCGTGACCATCTTTCGTAAATGAAAGAAGCTTGGAACGACTAAGACTTCCTAGAGCTGGCCGCCTGGCCTAACTGAGCTATTGGGGGAGAAGGGCTTTGGTCAGGCAGGGGACCAAAAATCCAATGGTCACTCTGACAGAGCTCTATGGAGATGGGAGAACCTTCCAGAAGGACTACCATCTCTGCCCTACTCCACCATAGTAGTGGCCAGGCGGAAGCCACTCCTCTGTAAAAGGCACCTGACAGCCTTCTTGGAGTTTTCCAAAAGACACATGAAGGACTAAGACCATGAGAAACAAGATTCTCTGGTCTGATGAAACCAAGATTGTCCTGATTTCCAAGTGTCACATCTGGGGGAAACCTGGCACCATCCCTACGGTGAAGCATGGTGGTGGCAGCATCCTTGCTGTGGCAGGGACTTGGAGTCTAGTCAGGATCAAGGCAAAGATGAATGGAGCGAAGTACAGAGAGATGCTTGACGAAAACCTGCTCCAGGGGGCTCAGGACTTCAGACTGTGGGGCGAAGGTTCACCTACCAGCAGGACAACATCCCTAAGCAAAGACTACGCAGGAGTGGCTTCGGGACAAGTCTCTGAATGTCCTTGTGTGGCCCAGCTAGAGCCCAGATTTAAACATGATCGAACATCTGTAGAGAGACCTTTTTAAATGGCTGTGCAACGACACTCCCCATCCAACCTGACACAGTTTGAGAGGATCTGCGGAGAAGAATGGGAGAAGCGCTCCAAATACAGGTGTGCCAAGCTTGTAGCTTCATACCACAGACTCTAGGCTTTCATTGTCGCCAACGGTGCTTCAACAAACTACTGAGTAAATTGTCTGAATACTTATGTAAATGTGATATTTAAATTTATAATAAATTAGCCAACATGTTATTATTTTAGAATAATGCTGTAACAACAAAATGTGGAACAGGTCAAGGGGTCTGAATACTTCCCGAATTCACTCCATATGTTTAATTTTGGTCTGACGGTTCTGCTCTCGCTCTCTCTACAGGCCACTCCACCAGAGGGGTATGAACCACCAGACTCACGGCTTCCCCCCTCCTCTGCCTCCTTATGGCATGTGGCCTCCCCACCCGAGCCTTCTCCCCCATCCTCCTCACTTCAACAACTACCAATGGAGACCCCCCCAGCCACAGAACAACTGGAGGAGGCCCTACCCACCAGAGGAAGACCGGAGGGGAGGGGAGGACTGGAGGTCCTCCCACCACGAAGGCGAGAGGAGAATTCGTTGCCCTCCCCCTTTCCCTGTTCTTCCTCGTTACTCCCCCAAAGGGTGGAATAATGAGCCTGAGGGGTCTGCCTCCTCCCTCCCCTCTGAAGAGATAAGTGGCCCACAGAGGAAATTCCGCCCACGACACAAACGCAGCAACGACTGGACTAAATAGAGGAGAGAGGGGGAGTGCAGTGTGCTTTAAAAAAATGAAAAGTGACGCTTCCTGGTGTTTGACTGCTACAGTTCCATGGGGGCTGAATAGTTTGAATTGCTTTTAGAAACAGATTTGAGGTTTTAATTGAGATATGTGTACGGTTGAGACGGAGAGAAAGGCCTTAGTTCACTTACATAAAGTGCCTGACTGACTGTTTTCTGACTGACTAACCTTGTCCCCAGGCTATTGCGTATGTAAGGCTGGTACATCAACTATTCAATGTTGGCCTTACTGGGTAAAGGGGTATTTTATTTTAGAGAATAACACTTGTAAAAGGCAAGGCTCTGCTTGTGGTGTGTTAGCGTATGGGGGAGGTGTTATGGGAGATGATTGGTAGGCATATTAATCTGAGTAAGTTGACTCCCATGCACCTGGAGTTTCTCCAGGTCTTTCTGTATTGGCTAACGGAGGCCAAGTTTAACACGTTGGTCCACCAGGCTTTTTGCGCGATTTGGGTGGAATTGCCTGGGAAGGAGATGACTTGACGATTGATTTACTGACTGACTGGTTTCCATTAGACATGAGTTGCCAATGCACTCTGTTTCATGTATGTATCATGTATGACAGGCAAATCATATACATGCATGAAAATGTCTTATGTGCTTTTTAGTCTGAGTGTTTTTGATCAAAGGTAATAAAGAACATTGGGAGCAGGGAAAAACATGGTGTGTCTCATGGTTGAATGGTCACTATTTCTTAACTAACTACATGGTCTGTTCCAACTGTTCAAACTACAAGAATGAAACAATAATTTCAATTGTGCTATTGTATGTTTTTTTGTGTTTTTTTTTTCCGTTTTGTAACTTATGTTGTAACATAATGTTTCGGCCACCGTGTCTCATGACCGAAAAGAGCTTCTTGATCTCAGGGCAGCGATTACTCACACTGTACTGGAGGAATTCTTCAACGATTCGGACGGGAAGGATTTACTCCAGACACCCGACAAGGGCCTCATCCCTGTCATTTGCGAGGAAAAGACGGGGGTATTGTAGACGACGGTCCTTGTGCCTTGTAAGGATCCATCGCCGAGAGGGTCATTTACCATCGGTCCTATTAGCCAACGTACAATCAATCGATAGTAAAATAGATTAACTACGTGTACGTGTATCCCACCAACGAGACATTAACTGAAATAACTTATGTTTCACCGAGTCGTGGCTGAACGACGACATGATTAACATACAGCCGGCATGTTTTAAGCTTTTTCAGCAGGATAGAACAGCGGTCTCTGGTAAGACAAGGGGTGGCGGCCTATGCATATTTGTAAACAACAGCTGGTGCATGAAATCTAAGGAAGTCTTGAGGTTTTGCTTGCCTGAGTTAGGTTATCTCATGATTAGCTGTAGGAAAGTCGATTTACCAAGAGAGTTTACATCTATATTTTCCGTAGCTGTCTATGTACCATTCAGACCTATGCTGGCACTAAGACCGCACTCAATGAGCTGTTTTCCTCCATAAGCAAACCGGAAAAGCTCATCCAGAAACACGTACAACGCTCTCCCTCACCCTCCATTTGGCAAATCTGACCATAATTCTCTCCTGATTCCTGCTTACAAGCAAAAACTAAAGCAGGAAGCACCAGTTACTCGGTCAAAAAGAAAGTGGTCAGATACAGGACTGTTAACCTAGCACAGACTGGAATATGTTCCGGGATTCTTCCGATGGCATTGAGTACACCACATCTGTCACTGTCTTCATCAATAAGTGTATCGACGATTTCTTCCCCACAGTGACTGCGTTCATACCCCAACCAGAAGCCATGGATTACAGGCAACATCCTCACTGAGCTAAAGGATAGAGCTGCTGCTTTCAAGGAGTGGGACTCTAACCCGGAAGCTTATAAGAAATCCTGCTATGCCCTCCGACGAACCATCAAGCAGGCAAAGTGTCAATACAGGACTAAGATTGAATCGTACTACACGGGCTCTGACACTCGTCGGATGTGGCAGGGCTTGCAAACTTAGACTACAAAGGGAAGTACAGCCACGAGCTGCCCAGTGACACGAACCTACCAGACGAGCTAAATTAGTTATATGCTCGCTTCGAGGCAAGTAACACTGAAACATGCACGAGAGCACCAGCTGTTCCGGATGCCTGTGATCACGCTCTCCGTAGCCGATGTAAGACCTTTAAACAGGTCAACATTCACAAGGCCGCAGGGCCATACGGATTGCCAGGACGTGTACTACGAACATGTGCTGACCAACTGGCAAGTGTCTTCATTGACATTTTCAACCTGTCCCTGACTGAGTCTGTAATACCAATATTTCAAGCAGACTACCATAGTCCCTGTGCCCAAGAACACTAAGGTAACCTGCCTAAATGACAACTGACCGATAGCACTCACGTCTGTAGCCATGAAGTGCTTTTGAAAGGCTGGTCATGGCTATCACCACCATTATTACAGAAACCCTAGATCCACTCCAATTTGCATACTGCCCAAACTGATCCACAGATGATGCAATATCTATTGCACTCAACACTGCCCTTTCCCACCTGGACAAAAGGAACACCTATGTGAGAATGCTATTCATTGACTACAGTTTAGCGTTCAACACCATAGTGCCCACAAAGCTCATCACTAAGCTCATCAATAAGCTAAGGACCCTGGGACTAAACACCTCCCTCTGCAACTGGATCCTGGACTTCCTGATGGGCGGTCCCCAGGTGGTAAGAGTAAGTAACAACACATCTGCCACGCTGATCCTCAACATGGGGGCCCCTCAGGGGTGCACGCTCAGTCCCCTCCTGTACTCCCTGTTCACTCATGACTGCATGGCCAGGCACGACTCCAACACCAAATTTGTCGATGAAACAACAGTGGTAGGCCTGATCAACGACAACGATGAGACAGCCTTTAAGGAGGAGGTCAGAGACAACAATCCCTCCCTCAAACGTGATTAAGACAAAGGAGATGGTTGTGGACTACAGGAAAAGGAGGACCGAGCACCCCCCCCATTCTCATCGACAGGGCTGTAGTGAAAGTAACTATTTCTCGTTAAGGTCTACTCCGGTTGTATTCGGCACATGTGACAAGTAAAATTTGATTTAGATTTGATTTCATAATCTGATTACATACAACCTTTACAGGATTAGTAGGTCCCCCTCGGGGCGGTTGAGCTAAAATGGGCTAATGCCATTAGCATGAGGTTGTAAGTAACAAGAACATTTCCCAGGACATAGACATATCTGATATTGTCCGAAAGCTTAGATTTTTGTGAATCTAACTGCACTGTCCAATTTACTGTAGCTTTTTGCAAGGAAATAATAACATGCTATTATTTGAGAAGAGTGCACAGTTATGAACTTACAGTTATTAATAAACCAATTAGGCACATCTTGATAGAACATTTTGAACAGAAACGCAATGGTTCATTGGATCAGTCTATAACTTTGCACATACACTGCTGCCATCTAGTGGCCAAAATCTAAATTGTGCCTGGGCTGGAATAATACATTCTGGCCTTTCTCTTGCATTTCAAAGATGGTACAAAAAACTCACGTTTTTTGGTTTGTATTATCTTTTACCAGATCTACATTCATTTCACATTAACACAACCTTCAAAGTGCCACCAGACCTAAAAATACAACAACTAATGTCTCTATACCAAGTTGAGTCTCAGCTTTCAGATGCAATTGGCTCTTTGTTAAGCCCTGATCCCCTTGTTTACTGTTGCAATCTCTGACAACTTTTTTTTCTGGAAAACTCGATTCCCCCTTCCAACCACTGATTTCAAACTGTTTTTAATATACTTTGAAATTAAACCCCAACTACACCTTGCTAATCAGCAAACTCTCAGGTAGTTGTGGTGGACTTTCATCATAATTGCTTCACGTGAACCTCGTAAAATTATTTTTGTAGTGTGGCTAGCCACTGAATAGCTCTGAATTCACTGTCAACATTGTAAAAGCTACAACCAATTTTGGAGCAAACTACTGCTCCCAAATTGTATTCTGATGGGAGTTGTATTATTAACATGGCTAACAACCGTTATGAGAGAAGTTATATGTGGCTAGCTAGCTTGCTAGCATTAGCCATGTTTGGCGGTCAATGAGACAGAGCTAGCTTACCAGCTGAGCTAGCAAACAATGTAACAAAAATATAATTTCAGATTAGAAAAATGTATTATACATTTCAGGAATCACATTAGCAAGTACACCTGGTTCATTGTTAAATTATTTAGCCAAATTATTCCCCATTGCCCTCACTAGCTTTCATGGAGCTCTGCAATTGGTTGGTCAAAATTCTGGGCCTTAGCGAAGGGTCAATTAGAACTGAGTTGATAGCCCATAGCGTTCCAAAGTTAGAGCTAAATGTCTGATGGCACTGGCCCCTATATCAGCCGCCATCTTAGGTCGTACCAGTATGTCAGAATCAGTAGAGGCTGCTGAGGGGAGGACATTTCATAATAATGGCTGGAACGCAGCAAATGGAATGGCATCAAACCATGTGTTTGATGTAATAATAATAATAATATATGCCATTTAGCAGCCGCTTTTATCCAAAGCGACTTACAGTCATGTGTGCATACATTCTACGTATGGGTGGTCCCGGGGATCAAACCCACTACCCTGGCGTTACAAGCGCCATGCTCTACCAACTGAGCTACAGAAGGACCATGTATTTGTCTTTGATGTATTTGATACCTTTCCATTAATTCCGCTCCAGTCATTGCCACAAGCCCTTCTCCCCAATTAAGGTGCCACCAACCTCCTGTGGTCATATTAGCGCAATTGCAAATTTCTCAGCCTCAGGATCACAGAAACACAACACTGAAATATAGCTGCTAGCAGCAATTAACGGGGTTCACAGGATGACAGAAAGGACACAAGATTAGCTGGATAACAAAGCAAGCACTCTATCAGGTCGGAACTATCTTCATTTATGTGCAATCAGTGAAGTCATTACCATGTTTATCTCTCAATACCACAAGGATGATGCATGTGATGTTAGTCTAGTGCTGTAGGTTCTTTTAGTGTAGAAGGTAAATAATCAATCGATAATCATTATAATGTGTAGTTATCCCTTTTTTATTATTATTTTTCTATTATTTCTCGTAAGTAATCGTTTCACTGTTAGTCTACACCTGTTCTTCACAAAGCACATCACAAATAACATTTGATTGTTTTATTTGATTTGATAACATTTCACTATAAATGTGTGAACATTTTAAAATACTGTACATTGTTTTGTCATACCAGTGGTATACAGGTATTATTTACCATGGCTGTCAGCCAATCAGCATTCAGCGTTCGAACCACCCAATTTATAATACTTGTTTTAGCCCAAAATGTAAGTTTACACACCTTATAATAAAACAAATCTTGGAATAATCAGCACCTTGGTCAGCTCCTCCACGTAGCTACCTCGCATGCGCAGTTTTGCTGTCACGACTGTCTGCTCCAACTCCAATCCAGAGGTAAACATGGCGTTGAAGGTGCTGAAGGGAATGGTCAGCGGAGCTGTTAACGAGCTCTCATCAGCCGTTACCGG
The DNA here is from genome assembly GCF_021184085.1 of Oncorhynchus gorbuscha. Lineage (NCBI taxonomy): Eukaryota > Metazoa > Chordata > Actinopteri > Salmoniformes > Salmonidae > Oncorhynchus > Oncorhynchus gorbuscha. The sequence goes on along the minus strand of NC_060192.1, from coordinate 6,102,212 downwards.
CAACAAGACGGCTGCCTCCCGGGAGCAAGTCCTGGCCGTTAAACGCGACTACATCTCCCAGCCGCGCCTGAGTGAGTTATTAGCTGTCGTGCCCGGTAAACCGGAGAATAACGCAGGAACGGAGGGGCTAGACGGACAGCCCGATAGGAGATAACGTTGCGCATTCTGCGGCAAGTGATGATGACTAGTAGTAGTATTCAGGGGAATCGATTGCTATTGAAACGCATTTGTATCATATGTTGCTGGGAAATATACGTTTCTCATATCCTAATGAATGAAAATAAATGGAATTTCACCATCACCCCCTCAAAATGTTTTGCAGCAGTTGCATGACTTGCAGCTTCTTACTACAACGGGTGTGAGCAGTGTGTGAGTAACTCTGCTCTGTGTTTGTAGCCTATAAGACAGTGTCTGGAGTCAACGGGCCTCTCGTGATTCTGGACCAGGTGAAGGTGAGCGATCACAGATTAGTACATCTTCAAATCAACATATTGTATTAAAACACAGCCAGGCTCTGACCAGCATGTCATTCAGGTTCCCAGGTGACCCTGTGTGTGTGTGTGTGTGTGTGTGTGTGTGTGTGTGTGTGTGTGTGTGTGTGTGTGTGTGTGTGTGTGTGTGTGTGTGTGTGTGTGTGTGTGTGTGTGTGTGTGTGTGTGTGTGTGTGTGTGTGTGTTTGTGAGACAGTTCCCCAGGTATGCAGAGATCGTCCACCTGACCCTGCCAGATGGAACCAAGAGGAGTGGCCAGGTGTTGGAGGTTACAGGGTCTAAAGCCGTGGTGCAGGTCAGTGTGTCTGTGTGTGACTTGCCCATCATGTCTCAAAATCCTACAACTCAGAGCCCTGTGTTAACTGTCCCTTTGCGTGTGTGTGTGTGTGTGTGTGTGTGTGTGTGTGTGTGTGTGTGTGTGTGTGTGTGTGTGTGTGTGTGTGCGTGCTTACGTGCGTGTGTGTGCATGTGCGCGTGTGTGTGCGTGTGCGTGTGTGTGCATGTTTGTGGGTGTGTGTAGGTGTTTGAGGGGACATCAGGTATTGATGCTAAGAAGACCAGCTGTGAGTTTACAGGAGACATCCTACGCACCCCTGTCTCTGAAGATATGCTGGGTACGGCACTTAGGGACTGTATGTTATTCATAATGAGGGATACCTGGAGAAAATCTGACCTCTGAAGTGAGGTCAGATATTCCCCTATACCCAAAATATAGATAAAAACAAAGTGTATAGCAGAGAACATGCCTATCATTTACCCTCACACCTAGGACAGACAGACCAGACCCTTTGATATGCCGTTTTAGAAACTGTTCTTCATTTTGTAAGCATTACATGGCAACGTAGCCAGAAGGACAAGGGTAAGGGGTGAAGAGATCTCCATTATTATAAAAGCACCGAATGAACCTATCATCTCATTTTGCGGTCTGAGAAAAAAATATTCATTTAAAAACGCATTTGATACAATTCTGTCATTTTACATGACTGCAGAATCTGTTTTTAATACCACATCAGTGCATGACAACGAATAAGCGCACGCTGCAGCAACAGAGACGTTTTTTTTTTTTTAAATATACAGTGGGGCAAAAAAGTATTTAGTCAGCCACCAATTGTGCAAGTTCTCCCACTTAAAAAGATGAGAGGCCTGTAATTTTCATCATAGGTACACTTCAACTATGACAGACAAAATGAGACGCTCCTCTGTCCTCCACTCGTTACCTGCTTTAATGGCACCTGTTTGAACTTGTTATCAGTATAAAAGACACCTGTCCACAAGCTCAAACAGGCACACTTCAAACTCCACTATGGCCAAGACCAAATAGCTGTCAAAGGACACCAGAAACAAAATTGTAGACCTGCACCAGGCTGGGAAGACTGAATCTGCAATAGGTAAGCATCTTGGTTTGAAAAAATCAACTGTGGGAGCAATTATTAGGAAATGGAAGACATACAAGACCACTGATAATCTCCCTCGATCTGGGGCTCCACGCAAGATCTCACCCCATGGGGTCAAAATGATCACAAGAACGGTGAGCAAAAATCCCAGAACCACACGGGGGGACCTAGTGAATGACCTGCAGAGAGCTGGGACCAAAGTAACAAAGCCTACCATCAGTAACACACTACGCCGCAAGGGACTCAAATCCTGCAGTGCCAGACGTGTCCCCCTGCTTAAGCCAGTACAAGTCCAGGCCCGTCTGAAGTTTGCTAGAGAGCATTTGGATGATCCAGAAGAAGATTGGGAGAAGATTGGGAGAATGTCATATGGTCAGATGAACTTTTTGGTAAAAACTCAACTCGTCGTGTTTGGAGGACAAAGAATGCTGATTTGCATCCAAAGAACACCATACCTACTGTGAAGCATAGGGGTGGAAACATCATGCTTTGGGGCTGTTTTTCTGCAAAGGGACCAGGACGACTGATCCGTGTAAAGGAAAGAATGAATAGGGCCATGTATCGTGAGATTTTGAGTGAAAACCTCCTTCCATCAGCAAGGGCATTGAAGATGAAATGTGGCTGGGTCTTTCAGCATGACAATGATCCCAAAAACACCACCCGGGCAACGAAGGAGTGGCTTTGTAAGAAGCATTTCAAGGTCCTGGAGTGGCCTAGCCAGTCTCCAGATCTCAACCCCATAGAAAATCTTTGGAGGGCGTTGAAAGTCCGTGTTGCCCATCAACAGCCCCAAAACATCACTGCTCTAGAGGAGATCTGCATGGAGGAATGGGCCAAAATACCAGCAACAGTGTGTGAAAACCTTGTGAATACTTACGAAAATGTTTGACCTCTGTCATTCCCAACAAAGGGTATATAACAAAGTATTGAGATAAACTTTTGTTATTGACCAAATACTTATTTTCCACCATAATTTGCAAATAAATAAATAAAAAATTCTACAATGTGATTTTCTGGATTTTTTTCACTCATTTTGTCTGTCATAGTTGAAGTGTACCTATGATGAAAATTCCAGGCCTCTCTCATCTTTTTAAGTGGGAGAACTTGCACAATTGGTGGCTGACTAAATACTTTTTGGCCCCACTGTAGGCTATTGTTAAAAAAAAATAGGGTAGTCTAAGTTTGGAACAGTGGTACAGTTGTCGATCAACTGTAAAAATTGAGAGCAACAGAACCAATGACAACTGAAGTATCTGATCATCTTCAATTTATTTTAGAAAAAGCCATTTGTTTATTAAAACAGCAGCCACATATCATCAGGTATGCGCTTGTAACATTCTGTCATTTGGAAACCTGTCATTTTTCTAATTTATTATATTTTATCCCATGATATTGTTGTTGCAAAATAGATTTGTGTTGACTGTGAAATATAAGAGCATTTGCTAGTCTAAATGAACATGCGTAGGTCACTGCATGATCCTCAAACCAAAGACTGGCCAAACTCATATTTCTTCAAGTGAATTCAAAAGGCACTGTAGAATGATTGTATAGCATAATAAGACTATTTTGTCTAATTACTGTCTAATTACTATCTAATTTTAAGTAGTTAGTTAACATTTTATACAGCCTAAATGTCAAAAATCATAGGCATGTTGTTGATGTGTTGTTGAAATGCTGAGCGCTCCTGCCAGCCTGTTGTGTGTAGCAAATGCTTCACAATAGATTTTTTTTAAATAGCATTGCGTACTAAAGTTAGTTATAGATCGCTTTATATAAAATCTTAAGAGGTAAGCCTATGCTTTTAGCCTTTTTCTTTAACAAAGGCCCCAATACCCTCACATACCCCCTCAATTCTAGCCCTGATTTTAACTTAGCACACCAAGCCATTCAAGTTGCAACATTTACTAACACTAGCTAGGTTTCCATGTAAAGTGTTGGTCCCATGTTTCATGAGCTGAAATAGAAGATCCCAGATTCCAGATTCCAGATTCCATATGAACAAAAAGCTTTTTTCTCTCATATTTGTTGCACAAATTGGTTTACATCCTTGTTAGCGAGCCTTTCTCCTTTGCCAATATAATCCGTAGCATATCAAGATGCCGATTAGCAGAATGATCATTACACAGGTGCACCTTGTGCTGGGGACAATAAAAGGCCACTCTAAAATGTGCAGTTTTGTCACACAACACAATGCCACAGATGTCTCAAGTTGTCTCAGGAATGTCCACCAGAGCTGCTGCCAGAGAATGTGATGTTAATTTCTATACCATACACGTCGTTTTAGAGAATTTGGCAGTACGTCCAACTGGCCTTACAACCACAGATCACGTGTAACCACTCACCTGCGGGTCGTCTGAGACCAGCCACCTGGACAGCTGATGAAACTGGGTTTGCACATACAAAGAATTTCTGCACAAACTGTCACAAACCGTCTCAGGGAAGCTCATCTGTGTGCTCGTGGTCCTCACCAGCTTCTTGATCTGACTGCAGTTTGGCATCATAACCGACTTCAGTGGGCAAAGGATCACCTTCTATGGCCATTGGCTTGCTGGAGAAGTGTGCTCTTCACAGATTAATCCCGGTTTCAACTGTACCGTGCAGAAGGCAGCGTGTATGGAGTTGTGTGGGCGAGTGGTTTTCTGATGTCAACGTTGTGAACAGAGTGCCCCGTTGTGATGGCGGTGGGGTTATGGTATGGGCAGGCATAAGCTACACACAACGAAAGACAACTGCATTTTATCGATGGCAATTTGAACGCAAAGAGATTCCGTGATGAGATCCTGAAGTCCATTGTTGTGCCGTTCATCCGCCGCCCATCACCTCATGTTTCAGCATGATAAGGCATGGCCCCATGGCGCAAGGATCTATACACAATTCCTGGAAGCTGAAAATGTCCCAGTTCTTCCTTGGGCTGCATACCCACCAGACATGTCACCCATTGAGCATGTTTGGGATGCTTTGGATCGACGTGCACAACAGCGTGTTCCAGTTCTCACCAATATCCAGCAACTTTGCACAGCTATTTTAAGAGGAGAGGAACAATATTCCACAGGCCACAGTCAACAGCCTGATCAACTCTATGTGAAGGAGATGTGTTGCGCTGCATGAGGCAAATGGTGTCCCCCAGATACTGACTGGTTTTCTGATTCACGCCCCAACCTTTTTTTAAGGTATCTGTGACCAACAGGTGCATTTCTGTATTCCTGGCCATCCCAGTGCTTCTCCCAGCATGCTCTTCGTATAGCCTTAGCCTACGGTATAGGCTATGGATCATTTGATTGAGACCACACTAGGCACACTTGCCATTGCACGCCCAGCAGAGAATCACCTATGAGGGGCAGCATCAGATACACATCGAGTTATAATAAGCAACTCATTTTCAAACACTGAGCAATACGACATTTAATCGATTACAAATGACATGACCCTCCCCTGTACTAAATAAAAAAATACTAAGCACTCGCCCTGACTGAAATTGAAAAAAAAAAAGCATGACTCTCCCCCATTTTCCTCCGGGTAACAATTGTGTAATTGCGACCTCTCTCTCTCACTGTAACTGTTTTGTTGTTGTTGTATACACACGCACAGTAACGCACGTTAAGAACAGTCAATCTGAACCTGTGTGTGTTGGTGTGCGTGCCTGTGCGTGTGTATGGGCATTTCTGTTTGCAGGTCGCGTGTTTAATGGATCAGGCAAGCCCATCGACAAAGGCCCCACGGTGATGGCAGAAGAATACCTGGACATCATGGGTACACGTCTAGAGTTATAGATTGAGAGATGAATATAACGATAGAGAGTGTTGTTTCTTTTTTGAGGAGATAATAACGTGTGTGTGTGTGTGTGTGTGTGTGTGTGCGTGCGTGCGTGCGGGCGTGCTCGTGTGTCCAGGCCAGCCTATCAACCCTCAGTGTCGTATCTACCCGGAGGAGATGATCCAGACAGGGATCTCTGCTATAGACGGCATGAACAGCATCGCTAGGGGGCAGAAAATACCCATTTTCTCTGCTGCAGGACTGCCACACAACGAGGTACGCACACACTCCCTACCTCCGTTAACCCCCATCCTCAGCATTAAGAGCTGTGTGAATGGCCTGGCAATTTGTGTGAAGGTATTGAAGTAGCACATCCATAGGGTCTAGTGCTGATTAAACCCACTAATTAAATTGATTCATTAATTTGTATCATTTTCTTTTAATTAGTTCAGTTTGATTAAATGGGAAATGAGCTTTGAGGCTCTCCTCCAAGGAAGGAAACAGTTGTTTTTTCACATCCTACAGCGTGTTTCTATCTTTTGCCCCATCTCTTGTCCTCTGTCTTTTTCTCCCCCCCTCTCTCTCTCTCTCTCTCTCTCTCTCTCTCTCTCTCTCTCTCTCTCTCTCTCTCTCTCTCTCTCTCTCTCTCTCTCTCTCTATGTGTAGATAGCGGCTCAGATCTGTCGTCAGGCAGGCCTGGTGAGGAAGTCTAAAGATGTGATGGACTACAGTGATGACAACTTCGCTATCGTCTTCGCCGCAATGGGGGTGAGACACAGGGTTACACGCACATGACCCCTTAAAGGGCCAAAAGCTGAGGGATAGGCCTGGAGAAATGTATCCCCTCTCAAATTCATAGACAGAGGAATGGATGCAAGGACTGACCATCCATGATGTCACATGTATAGTTTAAAGCATGTTTTGAGGCTATTCAGTGTTTGTCTAGGTTTACAATGTTTACAAACATTGGAGTCAAACAAGCTTGTATTTGTTGTTCTGACCGGATGTGACAGTTGAAGCTCATGAGGCATTTATAAGTTATATTCTTCCAGAAACAATGGATACATATTATACATTTCTAAGTTGAAACAATATGTATGTAACAACTGCAGATTGACTCTTTAAAACAGTGGTTCCTAAAGTAGGGGTTGCGACCCCGGGAGAATTTCCAACCCTGCCCCAAAAATGTTTTTATTAATATACGGTACCACCTTTTCATTCAAGGGTTTTCCTTTATTTTTACTATTAATAGTGAAGCCATCAAAACTATGAAATAACACACATGGAATCATGTAGTAATCCCAAAAAGTGTTTTATACTTGACCAAATAAGGCTATCTTCTGTATACCACCCCTACCTTGTCACAGCACAACTGATTGGCTCAAACACATTAAGAAGGAAAAAACTTCCACAAATTGACTTTGAACAATGTAGGCCTGTTAATTGAAATGCATTCCAGGTGACTACCTCATGAAGCTGGTTGAGAGAATGCCAAGTGTGTGTGAAGCTGTCATAAAGGCAAAGGGTGGCTACTTTGAAGAATCTCAAATATACAATGTTTTGATTTGTTTAACACTTTTTTTGCTACAACATGTTTCCATACGTGTTATTTCATAGTTTTGATGTCTTCACTATTGTTCTACAACGTAGAACAGTTTGCAAGTCAATGTAGAAAAGGTGTTTCCAAACTGTTGCCTGGGACTGTATGTGTCGTCTTTTTTCTCCAAATCATTGTAATGTGGTTGACCTTAAAAATCTAAATGAAAGTTCGATGCTTGTGACACCCTGTGGAGATTGGGCCTGAGTGATCAGGTTACTGTAAACTTGGTATTGTTTGACTGGACAATGGTGGTTGGTTTCACACATCTTCAGATGTTATAAATGAAATGAAGGCCTGTTGTTCTCTCTCTCATCCTGTATCCTGTCCATTTGAAGGTTATATGATCAATTCAACATTTCTAGGACTCTGGTCTAGTAGGCATCTCTTTGTTCACGCTTTGTCTTATGTGTTAACTGAGGATCTATACCCTCAGAATTATGCTTTGTTAATGTAAGTATTGCCTTGCAACTTAAGTTGCGAATTGTGAATCAATTTGTTTTGCAAGTAATGAAATTACACTTGCTTTGATATTCACTTCTCATAATGTTTATTCTAATTTTAAAGGGTGAGATTTTACGAGTGAGGCACACTATATATAGAAGTATGTGGACACCCCTTCAAATGAGTGGATTCGGCTATTTCAGCCACACCCGTTGCTAACAGGTGTATAAAATCGACCACACCGCCATGCAATCTCCAGGGACAAACATTAGCAGTAGAATGGCCTTACTGAAGAGCTCAGTGACATTCAACGTGGCACCGTCATAGGATGACACCTTTCTAACAAGTCAGTTCGTATAATTTCTGCCCTGCTAGAGCTGCCCTGGTCAACTGTAAGTGCTGTTATTGTGAAGTGGAAAGGTCTAGGAGCAAAAATGGCTCAGCCGCGAAGTGGTAAGTAGGCCACACAAGCTCACAGAATGGGGACGCCAAGTGCTGAAGCACGTAGTGCGTAAAAAATCTCTGTCCTCGGTTGCAACATTCACTACCGAGTTCCAAACTGCCTCTGAAAGCAACGTCAGTACAATAACTATTTGTCGGGAGCTTCATGAAATGGGTTTCCATGACCGAGCAGGCGCACACAAGCCTAAGATAACTATGCGCAATGCCAAGCGTCGGCTGGAGTGGTGTAAAGTTCACCGCCATTGGAATCTGGAGCAGTGAAAACGCGTTCTCCATTCACCATTTGGCAGTTGGACGGACTTTTCTGGGTTTGGCGGATTGCCAGGAGAACGCTACCTGCCCAAATGCATAGTGCAACTGTAAAGTTTGGTGGAGGAGGAATAATGGTTTTCATGGTTCGGGCTCTGCCCCTTAGTTCCAGTGAAGGGAAATCTTAACGCTACAGCATACAATGACATTTTAGACAATTCTGTGCTTCCATCTTTGTGGCAACAGTTTGGGGAAGGCACTTTCCTGTTTCAGCAGGACAATGCCCCCGTGCACAAACCGAGATCCATGCAGAGATTGTTTGTCCAGATTGGTGTGGAAGAACTTGACTGACCTGCACAGAGCCCTGACTGCGAGCCAGGCCTAATCGCTCAACATCAGTGCCTGACCTCACTAATACTCTTGTGGCTGAATGGAAGCATGTTCCAACATCTAGTTGAAAGCCTTCCCAGAATAGTGGAGGCTGTTATAGCAGCAAGGGGGGGGGGGGGGGGGGCGCAACTCCATATTAATGCCCATGATTTTGGAATGAGATGTTCGACAAGCTGGTGTCATTTTGTTGATGTAGTGTATACATAATATACGCATATCAAATATTACCCCACTACAGGGGGACCACTTTGTTATTATTTACATTTACATTTAAGTCATTTAGCAGACGCTATTTCAATTAAGGATTCCAGCTATAAACTTTGACCTCTAACCCTTGACCCCAGGTCAACATGGAGACAGCTCGGTTCTTCAAGTCAGACTTTGAGGAGAATGGTTCCATGGACAACGTCTGTCTGTTCCTCAACCTGGCCAACGACCCCACGTAGGTCACTTCTAACCTTTAACCTCTACCCTCATCTCACCTGCTCCTCAACCTGTCCAATTAACCTTCATTGCAGGGTTTTCATTAGCTGGTAATTGCCTGTTTTTGGGCAATATTTTTTGTTGTTGTAGCTGATAAATAGAATTGTTGCCAGACAAATTGAACGGGAGAAAAAACAATCCCATTGAAAACTACTATTTTTTATTAATTGATGGAAATATCAGTTGATGTAAATACATTTAGTGGAATAATTGAGGCGTGTGCATTTTCGTGAGTCGTCATATATCTTATTTATCTTATTTATCACACATCACGGCATATCCACTCATTTTGAGGGGAATATCACGGGTCCTCAGCTAGTTGCTGCTGGAGTGAAACGTGCTTTTATAAGCCCAGTCATTGTGCAACAATTCTAAATGTAATTGTGTTTTGATGTCCATGGTTAAAAAGAGCTACAATCTTTTTTTCTCAACTCGTAATTGAAGCGTGCCTCCCATTTGCCATTCAGTGCATAGTCAACAGTAGGCAGGCTATCCAACTAGCTCTCACAGTGTCACTTCAGAATTAGACGTTCATCCGTGTGTCTCAAATTTCGAAGTTGTTGCCCTTTTAAAAAAGTGTTTTAAGGTGGTTTAGGCATGAACTTTTATTTGTTTATTTTTCGTCCAATCGTTTAGTAGCTACTATCTTGTCTCATCGCTACAACTCCCGTACGGGCTCGGGAGAGACGAAGGTTGAAAGTCATGCGTCCTCCGATACACAACCCAACCAAGCCGCACTGCTTCTTAACACAGCACGCATCCAACCTGGAAGCCAGCTGCACCAATGTGTTGGAGGAAACACCGTGCACCTGGCAAACTTGGTTAGCGCGCACTGCACCTGGCCCGCCACAGGAGTCGCTAGTGCGTGATGAGACAAGGATATCCTTACCGGCTAAACCCTCCCTAACCCGGACGACGCTGGGCCTATTGTGGGTCGCCCCACGGACCTCCCGGTCACGGCCTGTAAAACAAAAAAACATGGTCATTGGTGACCTGGCTGGGGTATCAGTGTCTATAATATGCCATTTAGCAGACGCTTTTATCCAAAGCGACTTACAGTCATGTGTGCATACATTCTACGTATGGGTGGTCCCGGGAATCGAACCCACTACCCTGGCGTTACAAGCGCCATGCTCTACCAACTGAGCTACAGAAGGACCACACTCCACAATGCAATGCGAGGCGGAGGCATTTTGAAAACATATAATTAATTGTTTGAAACCTGAACTTTTTTTTATTTCATATGAGGCATGTCTTACCTTGCTTCAAGGCCGAGGCAAAATCTGACCTGAGAAACGCGGGTTGTTTTATAAAGACTTCCTCATATGAAATTATTATATATATATTATATTGAAACCACAATTTCTTTCGTGTTCTATTGGTTTCCACATCCACTTTTGTAGTCCAGAAGCTCAAAGACACAATCCTGGTCATATTAGCAACCCATCCTCGTTGTTGCATCTTTAAAGTCCCCGTCTTTCCAAGTTTCCAACAGAGATTTTCATCTCTGTCACATACGGAACCTATATTATCAGGTGCAGGTAGCCTAGTGGTTGAGAGCATTGAGCCAGTAACTGAAAGGTTGCTGGTTTGAATCCCCAAGCTGTCTAGGTGAAGAATGTGGTGATGTGCCCTTGACAAAGGTATTTAACACTCATTTCTCCTGTAAGTCGCTCTTGATATGAGCGTCGGCTAAATGTTTAGAATGGTGTTTTCCTGCTAATTGCATTTTGGGAAATGACGTTTTATTGGCTACTTCATTACAGGAGTTGCATGTTCTGTTAACAAGTCAGTTAAGAAATGACAGTCTACACCGGCCAACGCTGGACCAATTGTGCACGGCCGGTTGTGATAGAGCCTGGATTCAAACCAGGGTGCCTGTAGTGACGCCTCTAGCACCGAGATGCAGTGCCTTAGACCGCTGCACCACTGTTAAGATGAACTACCATAGTGTAAATGTGATTCCTGTCCTTCTGAGCGCTGCGGGTGGACACCCTAATGCATGGTCGGCAAACAGGCAAAACTCTTTTTCTTTTTTTACCGTATAACCACCAGGAATTCATTTCGGGAATCTGTTCCCAAGTATTCCCACAAATAGAAAAATATACATATGTCATTGTGTCTCAATGTAATCAATGTTTTTTAAATTTTCAAATACAATCTATTTTTGGGCCTAGATGTGGTCATTTTGCAGTGTACAAATGATCAGAATTATATTCCGCCTCCGACCATCTCTTCCGGAGAAAATTGTCCCGCCGCGCAATCTAGTTGCCTACCCCTACCCTAATGGGTTAGTCACCCTATGCATTATGTGTCCAGTAAATTTCTCAAATGGCCAGTAAATTAAAATCTGCCCAGTCATGTTGTCCGGCGCCACATTTTCCTGACGGAAACCATGCTTCATTGGTGACCTCTCACCTCTTTGAAGATCTTACCCTCTCCCCGTCTCTCTGCAGTATAGAGCGTATCATCACGCCCCGCCTAGCTCTGACATCAGCAGAGTATCTGGCCTACCAGTGTGAGAAGCACGTCCTGGTCATCCTGACTGACATGAGCTCCTACGCAGAGGCGCTACGAGAGGTATAACACACACACACACGCTGAGGTGCTACGAGAGGTGAGACATCGCCACAGCAAACATCAACATTATTACACATGAAATCAATGACAACGAGTAAATGTCATCCCCCCACTTCTCAGGTCTCAGCGGCCAGAGAGGAGGTCCCAGGTCGTCGTGGTTTCCCAGGCTACATGTACACTGACCTTGCCACCATCTACGAGAGAGCTGGTCGGGTGGAGGGACGCAATGGCTCTATCACCCAGATCCCTATACTAACTATGCCCAACGATGGTATGTCGATCACCCAGATCCCTATACTAACTATGCCCAATGATGGTATGTCATTCACCCAGATCCCTATACTAACTATGCCCCCCAGTGATGGTATGTCTATCACCCAGATCCCTATACTAACTATGCCCAACGATGGTATGTCGATCACCCAGATCCCTATACTAACTATACCCAACGATGGTATGTCATTCACCCAGATCCCTGTACTAACTATGCCCAACGATGGTATGTCATTCACCCAGATCTCTGTACTAACTATGCCCAACGATGGTATGTCATTCACCCAGATCCCTGTACTAACTATGCCCCCCAACGATGGTATGTCATTCACCCAGATCCCTATACTAACTATGCCCAACGATGGTATGTTTATCACCCAGATCCCTATACTAACTATGCCCCCCAACGATGGTATGTTTATCACCCAGATCCCTATACTAACTATGCCCCCCAACGATGGTATGTCATTCACCCAGATCTCTGTACTAACTATTCCCAACGATGGTATGTTTATCACCCAGATCCCTATACTAACTATGCCCAACGATGGTATGTCTATCACCCAGATCCCTATACTAACTATGCCCAACGATGGTATGTTTATCACCCAGATCCCTATACTAACTATGCCCCCCAACGATGGTATGTTTATCACCCAGATCCCTATACTAACTATGCCCAACGATGGTATGTTTATCACCCAGATCCCTGTACTAACTATGACCCCCAACGATGGTATGTTTGTCACCCAGATCCCTATACTAACTATTCCCCCAACGATGGTATGTCATTCACCCAGATCCCTATACTAACCATGCCCCCCAACGATGGTATGTTTATCACCCAGATCCCTATACTAACTATACCCCCAACGATGGTATGTTTATCACCCAGATCCCTATACTAACTATGCCCCCCAACGATGGTATGTTTATCACCCAGATCCCTATACTAACTATTCCCCCAACGATGGTATGTCATTCATGTTTATCACCCAGATCCCCAGATCCCAGATCCCTATACTAACTATTCCCCCAACGATGGTATGTCATTCACCCAGATCCCTATACTAACTATGCCCCCAACGATGGTATGTTTATCACCCAGATCCCTATACTAACTATGCCCCCAACGATGGTATGTTTATCACCCAGATCCCTATACTAACTATGCCCCCCAACGATGGTATGTTTATCACCCAGATCCCTATACTAACTTTGCCCCCCAACAATGGTATGTTTATCACCCAGATCCCTATACTAACTTTGCCCCCCAACGATGGTATGTCATTCACCCAGATCCCTTTACTCACTATGGCCAACGATAGCATGTCGATCACCCAGATCCCTATACTCACTATGCCCAACGATGGTATGTCTATCACCCAGATCCCTGTACTAACTATGCCCAACGATGGTATGTTTATCACCCAGATCCCTGTACTAACTATGCCCAACGATGGTATGTTTATCACCTAGATCTCTGTACTAACTATACCCAACGATGGCATGTCGATCACCCAGATCCCTACACTCACTATGCCCAACGATGGTATGTTTATCACCCAGATCCCTGTTTATGCCCAACGATGGTATGTTTATCACCTAGATCTCTGTACTAACTATACCCAACGATGGTATGTCAATCACCCAGATCCCTACACTCACTATGCCCAACGATGGTATGTTTATCACCCAGATCCCTGTACTAACTATGCCCAACGATGGTATGTTTATCACCTAGATCTCTGTACTAACTATACCCAACGATGGTATGTCGATCACCCAGATCCCTACACTCACTATGCCCAACGATGGTATGTTTATCACCCAGATCCCTGTACTAACTATGCCCAACGATGGTATGTTTATCACCTAGATCTCTGTACTAACTATACCCAACGATGGTATGTCGATCACCCAGATCCCTACACTCACTATGCCCAACAATGATATGTCGATCACACATATCCCTTTACCCAACGATACTACTGTACACACATGTATTGCTTAACTGACTGCTCAAATATGGACAGTCATTTACTTTCTTCCGCTCTCTCAAGTGATGTTCTCTCTCTCTCTCTCGCTCCCGCTCTCTCTCTCTCTCAGACATCACTCACCCCATCCCTGATTTGACAGGGTACATCACTGAGGGACAGATCTACGTGGACAGACAACTGCACAACAGACAGGTGACACCACAGAGACACACAGGAATGTGGCTGTTACCTTCAAAAAGCGCCTCTGGGCATTGGCAGGATTCTAGTGTCTGGCAAATCGATTCTCTCAATTGATATTGTGATGTTTCCGACTCTCTCCCTCTTTACCTCTCTCTCTCTCTCTAGATCTATCCTCCCATCAATGTTCTGCCATCACTGTCTCGTCTGATGAAGTCAGCCATCGGAGAGGGGATGACACGCAAAGACCACTCTGATGTCTCCAACCAGCTGGTATGCATACACACACATACACACACACACACGCTGCTCAACAACATTAGACACTTCTGCTGGAAATCATGTGTTATTGTGTGTGTGTGTGTAGTATGCGTGTTATGCTATAGGTAAGGACGTGCAGGCGATGAAGGCTGTGGTAGGAGAGGAGGCTCTGACGCCTGATGATCTTCTCTACCTGGAGTTCCTACAGAAGTTTGAGAAGAACTTCATCGCCCAGGGTACACTGGGGCATAGGGGGGAGGGGACGGGAGGACAGTGTGCGTGTGTGCCTGTCTGCCTGCGTGCGTGTTTGAGTGCGTGCGCAAGTGTGTAATCTCTCTCTCTCTCTCTCTCTCTCTCTCTCTCTCTCTCTCTCTCTCTCTCTCTCTCTCTCTCTCTCTCTCTCTCTCTCTCTCTCTCTCTCTCTCTCTCTCTCTCTCTCTCTCTCTCTCTCTCTCTCTCTCTCTCTCTCTCTCTCTCTCTCTCTCTCTCTCTCTCTCTCTCTCTCTCTCTCTCTCTCTCTCTCTCTCTCTCTCTCTCTCTCTCTCTCTCTCTCTCTCTCTCTCTCTCTCTCTCTCTCTCTGTTCCAGGAGCCTATGAGAACAGGACTGTGTTTGAGACACTGGATATCGGCTGGCAGCTGATGAGAATCTTCCCCAAAGAGATGCTGAAGAGAATCCCTCAGAGCACGCTGGCAGAGTTCTACCCCCGCTTGAAGTAATGATGACAAACATAGGGATGCATAGTGACACACACAACTCTAACCCTTCGCTCTTGCTCGGCCTCTTTGTAAATGGTGTTGCTGTTGTAACATTGCCAGTAGCTTCTGTACTGTACGCATTATCATAGGCTAGTACTGATACTGTCACACACAGAGGCAACCCCTTACCCGAACAGATAGACCCGTAAAAGTAGAAGATGCAGAAGATATTGACAGTGCTTTCCAAGCCAGAGAGGTTCTCTCTGACCAGCAGAGCCAAATAGCCTGGTAATAGGGTCTGGGATTTTCCCTGGTCAGATCACATGATCAGGAAAATCTCCTGGCCTCAGGCTGTTAGATGTATTGGATGGACAGATGGACGGAAAGGGAGCTGGATGAATAGTGAATGGTCTGTTATAAGTCAGAGGGATGGGGTATTTTTAACAGGATGTGTAGGTGTACTTTAGGTGTACTGTAGGTGTACTGTAGGTGTACTGTAGGTGTAGACTAGTGAATATGCAGTGATGATGCATGTTATAAGTCAGAGGGATGGGGTATTTTTAACAGGATGTGTAGGTGTACTGTAGGTGTACTGTAGGTGTACTGTAGGTGTACTGTAGGTGTAGACTAGTGAATATGCAGTGATGATGCATGTTATAAGTCAGAGGGATGGGGTATTTTTAACAGGATGTGTAGGTGTACTGTAGGTGTACTGTAGGTGTACTGTAGGTGTACTGTAGGTGTACTTTAGGTGTACTGTAGGTGTACTGTAGGTGTAGACTAGTGAATATGCAGTGATGATGCATGTTATAAGTCAGAGGGATGGGGTATTTTTAACAGGATGTGTAGGTGTACTGTAGGTGTACTGTAGGTGTAGACTAGTGAATATGCAGTGATGATGCATGTGTATGAAAGATGGGCTCAAGGCTAACAGCCTATTTCACTCACATATGATTGTTTACGTTTCTAATGGCCTTTTGTTACGACCATATAAGTTGCCTGTGTGTTGCTCCTAGTATCATTTGCATAGATCAGTGCCGTTGCCGCGCCGAGTTAACCCAAAAGCTCCCTGAATTCATTGAACTAAAGCCAGAGATACAACACACAAACTGCAACCCCTTTTGCTGTCAGAACAGCCTCAGTTCGTCAGGGCGTGGACGACAAGGTGTCGAAAGCGTTCCACGGGGACGCCGGCCCATGTTGACTCCAATGCTTCCCACAGTCGTGTCAAGTTGTCCGGATGTCCTTTGGGTGGCGGACCATTCTTGACACACACGGGGAAACTGTTGAGCATGAAAAACCCAGCAGCATTGCAGTTCTTTAAACACTCAGACCGGTGCTCCTGGCACTTACTACCGTACCCCGTTCAAAGGCACTTAAATCTTGTGTCTTGCCCATTCACCCTCTGGATGTCAATTGTCTCAAGACTTAAAAATCATCCTTTTTTAACCTGAATCTTCCCCTAAATCAACAGTTATTGAAGTGAATTTAACAAGTGTCATCAATAAGGGATCATAGCTTTCACCCGGATTCACATGGTCAGTCTGTGTCATGGAAAGAAGCAGGTGTTCCTAATGTTTTGTACGCTCAGTGTATATGTTTCGTCTATATATTTCTCTCTATTTCTCTATTGTAGCTGCTCCGTCGACACGCTGTGGTTTAGTGATGACAATGTTGTTATTTATGGTGAAGACTTCTAGAGTAGACAGATGTACTGTACTTATGTATGTGTTCCTCCTATATCTTTTGGTAAATGTTCGGGATTTATGGTTAGTGTTGTTTTGGTCTAAATGCAGGCATGACTGCTCAGCTTTCTGGGGTGTGTCTGTGCAATAAAGGAATACACGCTGCTCCCGCTCTCTTCTGTGGTTCCTAGCTCTTTAAGGACGCTGCCACACAGACTTTTGGCATCCGGAAATTACGGATTGAGCCAATGGTTTTTCCGTGGATGTCATCCGTTGATGGATGATGGACAACGGAGATGATTGTCCGACAGAAAACGTACAAATAGTCCGTTTTTTATTTTATGAAACTCTTCCGGAAAGAGTTGAACTTTTGACGGACAAAAAAAACAGACAGTGATGAATGCGTCATGCAATTTTGTACATCTTCATGCGTCTCTTTGTGGCCGTGGCCTTGCACATGCAGTGCACACACGTGCAGTGCGCACACACACACACACAGTTGCGGAGACAGACAGTCCTCTGTGATAGCAGATGCAGTACAGTAAAAGGCCACAGGGTGGTGCTGTTGAACTGTGTACTAATGTACGTAATAAACTGTTCCCCTCTCTTCAATCAGTGAACCTACCGTAGACCTACACCTAATAGGTCGATTGTAATTAATGACAGTTGCTCTCTACTGAACACATGCTGAGAAACAAGCTGGTTTGTTCCTCAGTCCCACTGAGTACAGACTGGATTTAAGGTTAGTGTTTAGGAAGGGAGCGAGGAGAGAAGGGGGAGCGAGAGAGGAGAGGAGATATGTGTGCATGACATGCCCTGTAGGCAGAGGGCTGTGTGTTCAACTGTGTCCTCATGCACACAGACAGTTTGTTCTCTCTCGACTCTCTTCTGGCCTTCAAACAGATAATGAACCTAATCTCTCCCTCGCTCTCTCTCTTCTCCCTCCTATGCCAGACTCACACCTTCGCTAAACACCTCTCTGTGGGGCGGAAATGGGCTGTATTTTCCCTGGTGAGGACAGGTGTGAATAGTCTTGTGTCTTTGTGTGTGCATGTGTGCGTGTGTAGGGGGACAGTCGAGTCCTACAGGGAGCTGAATCACTGGATGTAAATCAGCTATACAAGCCGAGCAGAAGAAACACACACAACACACAGCTTGGTACAAGGGAAGGTCTTTGCGTGGGGTGGCATTTTTAGAGGGCATGTGTGTTTATCATTCCTCAAAGCCTCAGTGTGTCCGCCATGATGACACACACTGTCACATCTCATAGATCACACACACACACACACACACACACACACACACACACACACACACACACACACACACACACACACACACACACACACACACACACACACACACACACACACACACACACACACACACACACACACACACACACACACACACACACACACACACACACACACACAGTTTTATTATGCTCAGTGTCGCATGCTGTGAGCTTCTCCGTTCTGTCACTTGTATCTTTCTATTAATCAGACGTTTGTGTGTGGTGTGTGTGTGTGTGTGTGTGTATCAATACGTGTTTCTGCAGGGTAAACAAACATATGGTTTCTCTTCTCCACACGCATTGGAATTATTCATGAGCTGTCTGTATGCGATCACAGTCAGATAACACACATAATTGAAGTAATGACGATAGCATAAGGACGTGTGCTGAAGGACACACACGCACACACACACCCACACCCACACACACACACACAAACACCACTAAAATGGCCTGTATCCAGGCAACTGCGAGAGAGCAGTAGAGTGTGAATGGTAATAGTCAGAGGACTATTATTATGTATTTAATCGATATTTAATTGAGCCAACCTTAACCCTTTTCACAGTCTCTATGGGCTTTTTGTTGTATCGAAGGGGACACACAATGTGCTGCACAAGAATAGAGGAGAGAAGAGGAGGGCAGAGGAGAGGAAATGAGAGCAGAGGAGAGTAGATGAAAGAGGGAAGGAGAGGACAGAAGAGTAAATTAAATATGAGGAGAGGGGAGGAGAGGACACGAAAGGAGAGGAGAGGACAGGAAAGTAAATGGGAGAGGAGAGGAGAGGAGAGGAGAGGAGAGGAGAGGAGAGGAGAGGAGAGGAGAGGAGAGAGAGGAGAGGAAGGGGGAGGAGGCACGAGAGGAGTGAAAACAAGTGAAGAGGTGAGAGTCTAAAACAATGCCAATTGTTTTAGATCGATTTTACCTTATGATCGCTGGAGACAAATGTGAAACCAGTCATATGGCAGCAATCTGAAGAATATCATCATATCACCTTTTCCACCTTCTACAGTGTAAAACATTTCCTGTCATTTTTACAGAAAATTGCTGGCAGCACAGTAGGCAGTAGGTTACTGTACATACAGTATACAGTAATATACTGGCAACACAGAAGCCAGTAAATTACTGTAGATGTACAGGACCTTTACTGTAACACTTTACAGGATATTACCAGAACACCTGACTACAGCAACATGCTGTATTTTTTGTAATGTATTTAGCACATTACTGGAAGCACAGTGGGTTAGTAAACTGTTGCAGATTTACAGTGCAGGTAGCTAGTGCCATCGACGGGCAGAGTATTTCTGTTACATGGTATATGTATTTCAATACCTCTTCACTATTTCACTAGCCTAGACTACAATTCATGTAACAGTTGAATTAGAATACATGTATTTTGTATTTTTTTTAAATGCAACTATATACTTGCAAAGTAGCCTGCTTTTAACTACAGCATTTCTCTGTAACGGTAACATAATCTTTTTACTTGCTATGACTGTGGTATATTATTGTTAACCTTAGTTTAATACACTGTAAGTCACTCTGGATAAGAGTATCTGCTAAACGACCCCCAAAAAGTGTAACCGAAAATGAACACTTGCAAAGCACACTGCTGGGTATTATTCTAATGAGCTCCGCCCCCAAACAAGGCGGAATTGGATCAAAATACAAATAGTTTGAGGGCGGAGCTCATTAGAATAATACCCAGCAGTGTCCCTTGCAAATGTACATTTTTAACATTTACATTTTGCAGAGACTCCGACTTAAAAAACAACAACACATATCATAGTCATAGCAAGTAAAATGGTCTGTAGCCATTACGGTGAATGTTGTTGTAGTTAAGGATACATTCACCTTCAGCATACCCTGTATTTGTAACAAAATACCTTTGGAATGTATCTTTGCCGATCTCTGGTTAGTGCAAATTATGTTACTGTCAAATGTACAGGAACGTGGCTCCCTGTAAGTTCCTGGAAAACGCAGAGCAATGACAATAACGTTAAACTAGCCCAATATACTGTACGAAAGCAAATACTACTAATCATGCTGGCATGTTACAGTAATTACACGGGGTTAGTGCAAGCAGGTTGGCTGCTAGGTATTTGTGTATTACAACATGTTTCTGAATATTTGGTGTTTTAGATCACTTGCGCTTCTAGAGTCCTAAACAAAAGCTTCCAAACTGACTGTGATTAAATCAAATCAAATTGTATTTGTCACGTGCTGAATGCAACACCTTACAATGAAACGCCTTACAATGAAACGCTTACTTTACAAGCCCTTAATTAAGGAACAATGCAGTTGTCAGAAAATAAGAGTTCAGAAAATACTTTACTGAATAAACTAAAGTTTAAAAAAAACGAACACAATACAATAACAAGGCTATATACAGGGGGTGCCGGTACCGAGTCAATGTACGAGGGGGGTACTATGGTATTCAACCCTGATCTGTAGTCAATGAACAGCATTCTCACATACTTATTTTTGTCCAAGTGGGAAAGGGCAGTGTGGAGTGCAATAGAGATTGCGTCATCTGTGGATCTGTTGGGGCGGTATGCAAATTGGAGTGGGTCTAGGGTTTCCGGGACAATGGTGTTGATGTGAGTCATGACCAGCCTTTCAAAGCACTTCATGGCTACAGACGTGAGTGCTACAGCGCAGTAGTCATTTACGCAGGTTATCTTGGCTTTCTTGGGCACAGGGACTATGGTGGTCTGCTTGAAACATGTAGGTAATACAGACTTGTTCAGGTAGAGGTTGAAAATGTAAGTGAATGGCCTCCCGAAGTGGTGCAGCGAGCTAAAACTCATCCAACTCATCCCAAACCATCTCAATTGGGTTGAGATCAGATGATTGTGGAGGCCAGGTCATCTGATGCAGCAATCCATCACTCTCTTTCTTGGTCAAATAGCCCTTACACAGCCTGGAGGTGTGTTGGGTCATTGTCATGCTGAAAAACAAATGATAGTCCCTCTAAGTGCAAACCAGATGGGATGGCGTATCACTGCAGAATGCTAGTTAAATGTCCCTTGAATTCTAGATAAGTCACAGACAGTGTCACCAGCAAAGCACCATCACACCTCCTCCTCCATGCTTCACAGTGGGAACCACACATGTGGAGATCATCTGTTCACCTACTCTGCCTCTCACAAAGACACGGCATGGCGGTTGGGACCAAAAATCTCAAATTTGGTTCCACCAGTCTAATATCCATTGCTCGTGATTCAAAGTTCTTGAAAAGTTCTGGATTGACTGACCTTTATGTCTTAAAGTAATGATGGACTGTCATTTCGCTTTGCTTATTTGAGCTGTTATTGCCATAATATGGACTTGGTCTTTTACCGAATAGGGGTATCTTCTGTATACCACCCCTACCTTGTCACAACACAACTTATTTGCTCAAACGCATTAAGAAGGAAATAAATTCCAGAAATGACATTTTAATTGCAATGCATTCCAGGTGTCTACCTCATGAAACTGGTTGAGAGAATGCCAAGAGTGTGCAAAGCTGTCATCAAGGCAAAGGGTGGCTACTTTGAAGAATCTCAAATATAAAATATAGTTTGATTTGTTTAACACCTTTTTGCTTACCACATGATTCCATGTGTTATTTCATAGTTTTGATGTCTTCACTATTGTTCTACAGTGTAGGAAATAGTCAAAATAAATAAAAAACCCTTGATTGAGTAGGTGTGTCAAACTTTTGATTGGCAATGCACATTAAAATGTCAGGGTATTACTACAGTACCACATATCAGTTCAATTGGTACAGCCTTCTCACTAATGGGTGCAACAAATATAGCCACTTACAAGGCACGCTTTGAAACATGTTAATGAGACAGTGATTCTTTCCCCTCCCACAATGCACCATCCTTTGCAGAATGCTGCAGTAAATATACAAATATACAGCAAAAAAAACACTATTGTTGTATTGTATTTTAATAAAACAATAGTAATTGATAACAGTGAATATTTCATTATTGGTACAGCACTCTCACTAATGGGTGCAACAAGTATAACCTCTTGCAAGCCATGCCTCAACATTTGTTAATGAGCCACAACAATACCATGTACCCACAAAAGGTTTTTGGCACTCCAAAATTACAGTATGGTACTGTATGCTGAATTGCAGAAAAATGACTTGCAGAACAGTAGCCAGTAAATTACTGTTGATTTACATTAAAAGGTTTTTGATTCCAAAAATACGGTATGGTACTGTATTCTGTGGGGTGGTAGTGAATTACAGTAAATTACTGGCAGCCCAGTAGCCAGTAAGTTACTGTAGATTTACAGGACAAATCTACCAAAATACAGTATGATACTATTCTCTGCTGCCCCAGAATAGAGGAGAGGAGAGGAGAGGAGAGGAGAGCGGAGGAGAGGAGAGGAGAGGAGACAAGAGCAGAGTCGATGAAAGAAGAGAGGGGAGGACACGAGGAGAGAGGGGAGGACACGAGGAGAGTAGATGAAATAGCAGAGGACACAAAAGGAGAGGATAGGGGAGGACAAAATGAGAGAGGGGAGGACACGAGGAGAGTAGATGAAATAGCAGAGGACACAAAAGGAGAGGATAGGGGAGGACAAAATGAGAGAGGGGAGGACACGAGGAGAGTAGATGAAATAGCAGAGGACACAAAAGGAGAGGATAGGGGAGGACAAAATGAGAGAGGGGAGGACACGAGGAGAGTAGATGAAATAGCAGAGGACACAAAAGGAGAGGATAGGGGAGGACAAAATGAGAGAGGGGAGGACACGAGGAGAGTAGATGAAATAGCAGAGGACACAAAAGGAGAGGATAGGGGAGGACAAAAGAAGAGAGGGGAGGACACGAGGAGAGTAGATGAAATAGCAGAGGACACAAAAGGAGAGGATAGGGGAGGACAAAATGAGAGAGGGGAGGACACGAGGAGAGTAGATAAAATAGCAGAGGACACAAAAGGAGAGGATAAGGGAGAACAAAATGAGAGAGGGGAGGAGAGATCATTTTCAGGACAAATATTTGAAAAAATATGGTATAGTACTGTATTCTGTGGGGTACAGCATTCTCACTATTCGGTGCAACAAGTATAGCCTTTTACAAGGTACGCCTCAAAATATGTTAATGAGCCAGAGATTCTTTCCCGCCCACAACATTTTCCCACAATCCACCACAATTCATATTATGCTTCTGTAAATATAAAGCAAAACATGTAATACAGTACTTTACTGAAGAATTGTATTGTAAAATTACAAAAGTGTATTGGAATGCCATTGAGTCCCCATAATGCATTGCTCTTTACAGGAATGTAATATAGTGTTACAGTAGCTAACTGTAAAAGTTTTGCTGTAAATCTACAGAAATTTGTTAGTGTAAGCTTCTGTAGCCGTGCGCAAATGACAGTATACCAACTGGGCACAGACGTCAGTTCAACATCTAGTTTTGATTTATATTTGGTTAAGTTGTCATCTAACGTGAATTCAACGGAAAATTACACCATGTCGTTGGATTTAGGTTAAAAGTTGGGTGAAAAAAAGACAAAATTCCCTGATCAGTTTTCCACTTTGATTTAACATCATTGCATTGGTTTTTGCCCAGTGGGTACCGCCAAACTTTCCGAGTTGATTTATGATTTCTAGAATGTTTTAGTAATATGCCTAGACTTTTCACGCTCTTTTTTTTTGCCATTTGTATCTTGTTAAACATGAGTCACTATCGGTAGTCACCGTCGCTGATGAAAGAAGAGACTAAGAGACTTTAGTGTTAGTTTCCTTACATTTTGCATCGTTCCATTCCGTTGTTAGTTTACCTTTCTTCCCTCTGTCATATTCATGTGGTGAATTATTATGGAACGCAGACCATACGTAGCAGTATAAACCTGAAGCCTGCCACACGGTTCAAGACGACTGGACGTGGTCATCACAGCTCCATGAGCAGCTCCTATTGTACACCTTTCTCCCCTTCCAAGATTTCATAGATTGAACCATTGGATACCGCAACTTTCCAAATGAATCCAAAAACCATATTTCACCAATATATGTTGTGCGCAATTTTTTACATGTATTGTTCGGAAATACTTTACTAACCCTAAATAAATAAATAGTGTGCAGGATCAGAGTGTTTTTAAATCTACCAATTGGTGCTGAAAAGGAGATCAATATGCATGTGTTTGCGTGTCTTTTTTTGCCATAATCATCTGAACCGTTCTCTCCATATATTCTAGCGAGTCTGTCGAGAAAACTTAAATGAAATGGTACACCAAATTCAAAGGCATGGCTTTAGATAAATGTATGCCACGGAAAACTCTATTGAATGAAAACTCCAGGAGAAAATCTGTTGGCCAGGAAGTGGGAGGGCTTTCAGCGGTTGAATTACATTTTTTCAGCGTGCGCAGAGGAACCATGCCTGCAAAGCCTGTTAGGCACCTGCCTAAGGTAAGCCTGATTACTAACTACTGAGAAGTGTGTAGGAAAGGCGTGCGTAGGAATACCATACATCTCCTCGGTCTGAATGGGATCCTAAGTGACCTGTACGTGAACTCTGAGTGCTGAATGAGCAGGGTTCAGACCTCCAAAGGGAGTGTCACTGGTAACCCTCAGGGATGCGCGTGTGTGTCACAGTGAAAAGCCTTGTTTTGACAGAAAGTGAAATCCGTTTGCAGCATCTGTCATGATGTGGATCAGCAATTTTATGACAAACTTCATGCAATTATACTCATTTTGCCATGGGGCAGAGGGAAAGAAATGATCATTTTACAGCAAATTTCCTGCAATTCTACTTGTTTTGCCATGGGTGGAGAGAATTTTTTAAAGTTTTAAAGCTAATTCCCTGCAATTCTACACATTTTGCCATGACTTGCCATGATATCTATGTGAGAGTTACTAACAAAATATTTTTTGTGGGGGGGGTTGGGGGCTCCCTAGCGACCTCGGGCCCTAAGCGACCACTTAAGTCACGTATGCCTGTAGCCGGCCCTGAGTAATCCATTTGATTACACACACTGTAAAAGTAATGTATTATCCATCCCGATTCTTTCAATTATTTATTTAGGAGACGTCGTCTTCTCCTTGGGGGCGTTACTGGTGAATAAGGCCTTGTTAGGAGAGTAAACGACAAGAAATGAACAGATTGGAAAGGAGAGAGGAAGGTCGCACATCTCCCTCACTGCATGACAATTAGGCCCTGGACAGAAAGAGAGAGAGAGAGCGAGGGAGCAAGAAAGGGAGCTGTAGAGCAGGGACAGAGCAGCGAAGTGTAGATAGAATATGCTCTATGGAATGTGTAGATAGAATATGCTCTATGGAACGTGTAGATAGAATATGCTCTATGGAATGTGTAGATAGAATATGCTCTATGGAACGTGTAGATAGAATATGCTCTATGGAACGTGTAGATAGAATATGCTCTATGGAACGTGTAGATAGAATATGCTCTATGGAACGTGTAGATAGAATATGCTCTATGGAATGTGTAGATAGAATATACTCTATGGAATGTGTAGATAGAATATACTCTGGAATGTGTAGATAGAATATACTCTAAGGAATGTGTAGATAGAATATGCTCTATGGAATGTGTAGATAGAATATGCTCTATGGAATGTGTAGATAGAATATACTCTATGGAACGTGTAGATAGAATATGCTCTATGGAATGTGTAGATAGAATATGCTCTATGGAATGTGTAGATATGGCAACATGTGTTTGTACATTCCCAATATGGATATATTTTCTCTCTATCACAATCATTCTCGCTCTCTCTTTCTCTTTATCAATGTGCTTTATTCGCATTGTGACTTGACCAGAGCTCAGTTTCACCTGAACCCCCCCCCCCCTCATAGTGTATGATTAGTGAATATTTTCTGACCTACCTTTCCACTAACTGCTCTTTTCAATTTGTCCTACTCCTTCTCTTTAATTTTTCACCATTCTTTCTCTCCATCTGGTAACTCATCTGATAATTGGGTTATTCCGGCATCTACCAATCAGAGGTGAGCCTTCAGAAAAAAATATTACTATTGATCTCCGCCCCCGCTGTGTCTGTTTGTGGGCTTGTTCTTCTGTGTTTGCGCTGACATGTAACCACCACAGAGAGCTTCTGTTTCTGCTGCTTTATCAAATTAAACTAAAGAGAACAAGAGAGTTAAAGGGGAAATCCGCAGTCGTTATATCCATTTTTGGACTTATAAATTAACGATATATATACTCATTGATTCTTGAAGAAAATAAATTAGAAATTTCAACTGTCATACCCCATCAGAACCCAAAATATATGTTTTTTTTGTTGGTCCAATGTTTATAATAATTGTAATATCTTGTATGGTCAGTTCCTTGCATCAACTTATCTGTTTATGAATGTAAAGGTAGACTCAGCGATATGACGTAGATGCAGGAAGTAAACAGCATAGTGGGTCAATTTTTGCAACAACTAAGAGCGGTGAAGCACGAGGCTCAACTTCTCCGCTGTTTTGGTGCTCTGCCTACCAACGCTGTGACAGCGTGGAATCAACCTGTACACATACGCAGAAACTGTGTGCGAGAGCCAAGTCTTACACCTTTCTCATCTCAATATATGCAGTGCTGCTCGTGGCGACGTCATTTCGCTGAGTCTACCTTTAAAAGTGGTTACATTGGTCCAGGCCCATCCCTCAGATTTGTAATAAAACAGAGGTTAGGTGGGTACTTTGCGGATTGCCCTTTTAAAGGAAAGGAGAGGACAGGGCAGAGAAGTGCGAGACGAGAGGAGAGACGTAAAAGTCTGTGCGTGCATGTGTGTGTGTTTTCTTTTTGTGTGTTTGCTGATGTCTTTCTTTGACTCTCATAATCTGCCGTTTTAGCAGTGAACTCGTATCTGATTCCAGGCAAATCGCTCAAAAGTGACTTCGAAATTGGTAGGCTTGGGTTTTGCTAGGGTGTTGTGGATCCCATGACTGTGGATCAGAGGGTTGGGTGTTTGACCCTAGTGGTGAACACACGTTATTTTGTTTTTGTTTTTTAACCCAATCCTAAACCTTAACCCTTAACCTTCTGTATTGGACATCTGGAGAAACGGTATGATGCTGAACAGGAAGAGTCAACCAGGATGTCAAAAACACGTGTGTGTGTGTGTGTGATGAGGGAGGCTGTAACCAGAGAACTGAGCGACAGGAAGTCCCATACCTGACACCTTTTTTTCCTGCCTCTCTCGCACACTCACTCTATCCTTCCACAGACAGTAATGCTAAACGATTAGTGCTTCTTGAGGTTCGGTTTCTGTTCGATTATTTAAAAAAAAGAATCATGTATTTATTGTATTTTTTTATTAGACATTAAATTCACCATTTATTATGTGGGTTGAATGCTGCAACAATACATAATAAAACAGTTAGTATATCACCTCTATAGAGCTGCTGCAACAATACATAATAAAACAGTTAGTATATCACCTCTATAGAGCTGCTGCCTATGCTCTCCGACAGAAATCACTATTTTAGGAGATACTCATGTTAAATAATGCATACTTTTATGATTGTAGAATACCAACTATCAATCACTTAGATCATGTATTTCCAGGCAGAGCTACCTCACGAAGCGACTGCTCTCCATCCCTCTCGGTCACGAGTTCTGCTGTCTCTCCTCTCCGTCTCCGTGTTCGTGTCTGCTTTTACACAGACGAGACAAGTGGGCGTGCAATGGATTAGGGTCACTAGCCACGTTTCCACCATGACAGATGTGATGGCAACAGGACGATTCGCTACAGTTTTATAAATGCTGACAGATCATCTGTTTGTTCGACCTGGTGGGATCTTTTTAGTTCCTGATTAATGAACTATGTGAGAAATGGCGAAGGGGAACGCCTTGATGCGCAAATATTGATATAATAACCAATATATGGAAGTAAAGGTGGAATCACGCGGTGATATGTTGTGTTGTTCTCTCACTACGACTCGGGAAACCATGCAGTTTATTAGGAAACAGATTAAAGAAATGATGATGACCTTCACAGGGTGATAAAAGTGCACGGTGATCTTGACGCTCCTTTCCGATAAATGTTGAGGGTCTTATTCTGGTGACATGACAATCAATGCTTGACTACCGTTTGACAAACACAAGTATTCTCGCTCTTATCCATGATAATCTCATCATGAAGACTAGCCTACCTGCCTAGAATATTTAGAATACATCCAATTGGATGGAAACACTGTAGTTAATTACCATGTTTTCTGCGCTAAACTATGTAGAATATTGGCCTGTTGGAAACTACAACTCCCTATTGCATCGCACAGTTCAGGCTTTATTTTATCTCTAAAGAAACTGCGCATTGAGCTCACATATTTTCAAATAATTTAACTGATTAGTTGTTTAAGAAAAAAATTACTGACATTTTGGTGAATTGCTCAGCACTAACAGACAGACAATTTTTTCTCTCCTATGATTCTCTCTCTCTCTCTCTCTCTCTCTCTCTCTCTCTCTCTCTCTCTCTCTCTCTCTCTCTCTCTCTCTCTCTCTCTCTCTCTCTCTCTCTCTCTCTCTCTCTCTCTCTCTCTCCGTCTCACTCGCTCTCTCTCTCTCTCCGTCTCACTCTCTCTCTGGGAGGGTGGATTGAGGCGAAGTTGGGTGACATTTAAAATGGCATCAGAGTTGAGCATCGCTCAGTTAGTCCACTGGAAATGGAAAATGTGTGTATGAGTCAATAGCAATTAGTGTGCGACTCTCTATTAGTGGTTATCTCATGTTCACTGAAGAGAG
The DNA here is from genome assembly GCF_021184085.1 of Oncorhynchus gorbuscha. NCBI lineage: Eukaryota > Metazoa > Chordata > Actinopteri > Salmoniformes > Salmonidae > Oncorhynchus > Oncorhynchus gorbuscha. The sequence continues at coordinate 6,073,277 of NC_060192.1, read as the reverse complement.
GGGAGAGAGAGAGAGAAAACGAGAGAGAGAGAGAGAGACAGTGAGAGAGAGAGAGAGAGACAGCGAGAGAGAGAGACAGAGAGAGAGAGAGATAAAGAGAGAGGCAGTGATACAAGCTGAGATGACAGCATCCCATAACTGCCAGAAGCAATGCTGACTGACACACACACACACACACACACACACACACACACACACACACACACACACACACACACACACACACACACACACACACACACACACACACACACACACACACACACACACACACACACACACACACACACACACACACACACACACACACACACACACACACACACACACACACCACTGCACTTCTGTTTACTAATCAACACCCATTTAGTGCATTGAGTAAATGAGTCAATGCACGCACACACGCACGGGTCGCTTGCACGCACCCAAACAAACACACACACACACTCATCCTTGAACACAGACACACTCATCCTTGAACACAGACACACTCATCCTTGAACACAGACACACTCGACTTGAACATTTAGCATATTGTATACAACATGGTCTTTGATTGCAACCCATTTGAATAGCACATAAAACATTTCTAAACATTGACTGGTGAAGAAATGTCAACACTCGTAATGATTTGAAGCTTGTGTTTACTGTAAGAAAGAGACCTACAGTATGAGTCTTGTAACGGATGGCATTAGCAGCAGTTGGTGGAGTGGAAGGTGGGAATAATGGCTCTAGGAATCCACGTTTAGAGATTTTTATGTTCTTGTAAGGCTTCAAAAGACCAAATGGCTAACATCTTGTACAAAATATATTTTAAAAAAAATGTATAAACCAGAAAAGCAAAGCTATGTAGACAAATGCTGTAAATAATAACAAGAATATCCTTGCAAAACACCCCAGTGCAAAAAGACCAGAAAGGCTACCTCACTCGAGTGAGCATTAAACCTGGCCCGTGGGTTATCCACAGCCACACTACCCCAATACCAAACTGATTCTGAATCTGAGACCTTACCAGTTGCCAACCGTTGTCAAATGTTGCAGATAGAAAAGGCATGAATAGAACCGATGTGATTCCTTGTTCGAGATGTCAGAGAGGCGTATTTGTTCTACATAACATTGTTCTATCTGAATGAATGTATTTTGAACAGTAATAAATCTGGAATGTATCATGGTCCGTGTATTTACTGCTGCAGTGTTTTTAACAAACAAAACAATGCCGCATGGCGCTAACCGACCATTACCACGGCTACCGCTAATTAGAATGGAAATGTGTGGTTAGTGAAGGAGCGCTATGTGCTTCCCCACACACGACTGAATAGCCCAACATATTATCTTTGAATGCAAACCATTTGAACTGCAGATTCAAAAAAAAAAAAAAATATATATATATATATATAAAGAACCATTGATTTTGAAGTGACTGTTTATATTTCTTAAATATTTATTGATCTCAATATTAAATCATTTCAGGGTAATAATTAAGTACCTTACTGTTTAGAAAAAATACATATATTTCACCTTTATTTAACCAGGTAGGCTAGTTGAGAACAAGCTCTCATTTACAACTGCGACCTGGCCAAGATAAAGCAAAGCAGTTCGACACATATAACAACACAGAGTTACACATGGAATAAACAAACATACAGTCAATAATACCGTTTAAAAAAGTCTATATACTGTGATAGTTTTCAATTAAAATGTTTTTTTTTTTTTTTTTTTTTTTTTTTACAAAAACAGATTCTTAGCAGAGAGCTGAAAACTAGCTGTTATTGGCAGAGAGGTTTGGAACTCTCTTTCTTATTGGTCTGTTAACCAATTTACTTCCACGTGATGTCACTAGGGAGGCCAAACCTCCATCACACCAAAAAAGGCTGAAATTTCAAACTTCTTAAACAGCTCTTACACTAAAAGGGTATTATCATAATTTTCACAATTTCACAGTATTATTCCAACCTCATATTGCTGAACTATAACTAAAACAAAGGTAATCACATTTTGACTGCACTGGGCCTTTAATGATTTGAAGCTGGTGTTTTCCTCTGTCAATTTACCAATGAATTCAAGTGTACTGTTAACCAATGTTGCTGATTGGCATTATTACTCACCAGAGTCATGTCCAGGAGGCATGAAACATTTTTCTAAACAGGGTGGTAACACCTGAACTTGACTAATAAGAACAGAGATATTTGTATTCTGTGTTGCTGTGCTACAGTGTGTGTCCTACTGAACCTGATACTGGTTTTCCTTCGGTGTTGTCTGGTCTGTAGTCTGCAGGTCCTAGTTCAAACAAACACACACAAACACACATTTACAAACACAATGTTTTGGTGAGGGAAAGAGATTTCAGCCTTTTATGACTGTCTGGAACATAAATGACCAGTGGAACAGTCCAGATCCTGTGTCACCTAGTCTGTGTGTGTCTGGTTATTTTAGGTGATTTGGGACAGTTCTTTTTTCCAGAGTGGATTCTGTTTGGATGACCATCCTTCCTGTCCGTCCTCAGGCTAACTATCTATATCTGGACGAGGACCTTCAAGGACATCCGAGAACAACTCGTGAGTGTGTGTGCACGAAAATGCTGGCTTAAATACAACCCAAATGTGGGTTATTTGGTAACCCAGCACTGGGTAAATATTGGACAGAACAAACGCTGAGTTATTTTGACACAGACAGTTGGATTGGGTGAATAACCCAGCATGTTGGGTTGTTAGGATTATTATTATTATTATTATTATTATTATTATTATTATTATTATTATTATTATTATTATTACATTATTATTATTATTATTATTATTATTATTATTATTATTATTATTATTATTATTATTATTATTATTATTATTATTATTATTATTATTATTATTATTAATGTATTAACCATCATTTGGGTTTGTATTCTGTTTCATGCTGGGTCTTTTTTTAAATGCAGGTGTAGGCCTATTAGGGCCGTGTTAATAATATCATTATTCACAAATCGTAACAAAGCAGTAACTACACCAATATTAAGATATGAATAAGCTCTTGAGCAAGTCATACACTTGGGTAAGCCTCATTAAAAAGGCAAAAGTGTCAGTGTTCAACCTTATCATGTGATATCAATTAGCGATGGGTCGTTTGCGAACGACTCGGCACTAAGAGCCGGCTCTTGTAGGTGAATGTTGGGAGCCGGCTCTTGTAGGTGAATGTTGGGAGCCGGCTCTTGTAGGTGAATGTTGGGAGCCGGCTCTTGTAGGTGAATGTTGGGAGCCGGCTCTTGTAGGTGAATGTTGGGAGCCGGCTCTTGTAGGTGAATGTTGGGAGCCGGCTCTTGTAGGTGAATGTTGGGAGCCGGCTCTTGTAGGTGAATGTTGGGAGCCGGCTCTTGTAGGTGAATGTTGGGAGCCGGCTCTTGTAGGTGAATGTTGGGAGCCGGCTCTTGTAGGTGAATGTTGGGAGCCGGCTCTTGTAGGTGAATGTTGGGAGCCGGCTCTTGTAGGTGAATGTTGGGAGCCGGCTCTTGTAGGTGAATGTTGGGAGCCGGCTCTTGTAGGTGAATGTTGGGAGCCGGCTCTTGTAGGTGAATGTTGGGAGCCGGCTCTTGTAGGTGAATGTTGGGAGCCGGCTCTTGTAGGTGAATGTTGGGAGCCGGCTCTTGTAGGTGAATGTTGGGAGCCGGCTCTTGTAGGTGAATGTTGGGAGCCGGCTCTTGTAGGTGAATGTTGGGAGCCGGCTCTTGTAGGTGAATGTTGGGAGCCGGCTCTTGTAGGTGAATGTTGGGAGCCGGCTCTTGTAGGTGAATGTTGGGAGCCGGCTCTTGTAGGTGAATGTTGGGAGCCGGCTCTTGTAGGTGAATGTTGGGAGCCGGCTCTTGTAGGTGAATGTTGGGAGCCGGCTCGCATATCAGAAGAGTAAAAATAAGATATGAATAATCCAAAGATTTTTAAAATACAAATAAATAAATGGGCCTAAATGCTCACACATTCGTTCTGACCGTCTGCTCAGACTAACAGCCTCACCCGTTGTTCCTGTCAATCAGACACGCAGGGTCAACCAATGAACCAAAGATGCGTGAGGGAGGGCGGAGCCAACTCACTCACAGTCACACACTTAACCAGCCGAGGAGAGAGAGGAAGGACAGCAGTGGAAACAACAGCTGGAAAATGAGTCGTGAGCACAGTAGCATTTGGATGAATTTTTAAAATGTAGACAATGTTAGAACACAGTGTAGAATTTGCCAAATCAAAATCTCATATAAAGCTGGTTCTACGCACAACCTACACCGGCATATGCGAACTGTGCACCCAACTGTGAAGCTAGCTGTAGTGGAGCTTCGAGAAACTAGCGGGCCTGCTAGTGATAGTGGTGGAGTCAGCACCTCCACACGTGTCAAGTAGGCCTACTCTGCGACCCACAGCAACTTTGGACCAGTTTATGCCAAAGTCTGTGTCTGTAGCAAAACAAGGCCACATTGATATTGCATTGGCTAAAATGATTGCCACCAATTTCCAGCCATTTTCGATCGTGGAGGACAGAAGTTTTAGAAACTATAGCAATAGTCTAAATCCAGTGTACACAATTCCCAGCAGGAAAACCCTTTCAAAATCACTTATTCCACAACAGTACGAGAGCAACACAGGCTTCAGTGCGGAAAAGAGTCCAAAAAGCTACTGCAGTTTGCCATTTTATATGTTGAAGTGGTTTCTTGAGTCAAAGGATGCCCTCATCTCTACCCTGGCTATTGTCAATGTACCTGTTGATGCTCTGACCCAAGAGGAATGGGAGGTGGTGGAGGAGGTGTGCAGAGTCCTGGAACCCTTTGAGCAGGTCACTGTGGAGATCAGTGGAGAGAGGTACAGCAAGCAGTTATTACTACATCATTATTTAATCCAGTATTATATATGTATATGAGCAGAAGTAGAATGTAGTATCAGTAGACAAAACATGAACCTGAACTAATAAATTACTGTTCTCTCTTTACAGCAATGTGACAGCCTCAAAAATGATACTCCCGTGTGAGGGTCTGCAGCGAATCACAGCCAGCCGCCAGACAGAAGCAAATGTAACCACAGGACATGTGACAGAGTTGATGGACACCCTATGTTCATCAATGGACAGAAAGTTCCACAGAATGGAATATAATCACATCCTGTCAGAAACCGCTGCACTTGACCCCAGGTTTAAGAAGTTAGCCTTCAGTGATGCCAGAGCGATCGATGAGGCTCTTCAAAGAACAACTTCAGCAGCAGGGAGGTACAGCCCCAGCAGTCAGCTGGCTCAGGCACCAGGGCAACAGGAAGAAGAGGGATCAGATGGAGCAGAAGCACCAGCAGTAGTGCCACAAACGTCTGCTGTTTGGATGCTGTTTGACGAGAGAGCAACTGGGGATGCAGCACGAAGGAATCCCTCAGCAGATGCCATAATGGAGGTCCCATCCTATTAGGAGGAGCTGCAGATCCTCTGTGCTGGTGGAAGAACCGGACCTCTGTCTACCCACCGCTTACTAATTCATGACAGGGAGACTCTGCATAGTGGCCACATCCGTTCCCTCTGAGAGGGTCTTCTTGAAAACGGGACACATAATTACTGAGAGAAGAAACCACATCAGCCCCTCGAAAGTGAGGCAGCTTGCATTTCTGAACGCAAATGTCTCATAAAAGCAAAATATGGTCAGCATTGCTGTGTGCTGCTGGTTATAACATGGCAACAAAGAAGAGAGAGAAAAGAGGGACCAGTTTAATGTTTTAACTGGGATGCTGCAGTTTGAACATTGTTATTTTTTATTTTTTATATGGTGCAATATACTATTATTATGTTGTTCAGATTGTATTCATTTAGAATTGTTACATTTATATGCACTTTGTTTATATACATTAAAAAAGTTCTACTTTAAATGCACATGTGTAATAGCATCCTTTTTTACATTTATTTCAATTTGTGGGATGCTGCAGTTTTACAACGTGGTCCTTCTGTAGCTCAGTTGGTAGAGCATGGCGCTTGTAACGCCAGGGTAGTGGGTTCGATCCCCGGGACCACCCATACGTAGAATGTATGCACACATGACTGTAAGTCGCTTTGGATAAAAGCGTCTGCTAAATGGCATATATTATATTATTATATATATTATTATATATTACAAATGTTCATTTATTTGTCTTTGATATGGTGCGATATTCACCAATCATAGTCAAACTATCGCAAACTGTTTGACTTATTAAAAAAAAAAAAAAAAAACGTTCGGGAGCCAAAAGAGCCGTCTCTTTTCGGTGAGCTGAACCCAACGAGCCGGCTCACTGAAAAGATGAACCGGAATGACATTTACACTCACGGGGGGCTTGAAAAAATAGCTATCTAAGCCACACCCCCGGTCTTCTCATCTGACCCAATAGGTCATATCTCAATAACCCAGCATCAATAACTCAGTATGAACAACCCAACTATGTAACCCAATACCTGCAACCCAGCAGTTCGGTCATCCAAACAACCCAGCATTTGTGTGTGCGCGCTTGCTCTTCTGTCATTGGTGTGCGCCTGTGTGGTCACAGAGACTCAAACACATGCATGTTCACATTCACATACACACGTCTCAGCAGGTCTCACCCCGACAAGGTAAAGAGACAGTTTAAACACTCTAATCAGTGAAACTGTTTCACTTGTCTGAACTCTTACCTGGCTATTAACATAGCTTTCTCACTCTCTCTCTCTCTCTCTCTCTCTCTCTCTCTCTCTCTCTCTCTCTCTCTCTCTCTCTCTCTCTCTCTCTCTCTCTCTCTCTCTCTCTCTCTCTCTCTCTCTCTCTCTCTCTCTCTCTTTCTCACTCTCTCTCTCTCTCTCTCTCTCTCTCTCTCTCTCTCTCTCTCTCTCTCTCTCTCTCTCTCTCTCTCTCTCTCTCTCTCTCTCTCTCTCTCTCTCTCTCTCTCTCTCTCTCTCTCTCTCTCTCTCTCTCTCTCTCTCTCTCTCTCTCTCTCTCTCTCTCTCTCTCTCTCTCTCTCTCTCTCTCTCTCTCACACCCTCTCTCTCTCTCTCTCTCTCTCTCTCTCTCTCTCTCTCTCTCTCTCTCTCTCTCTCTCTCTCTCTCTCTCTCTCTCTCTCTGTGTGTTTGTGTGTGGCTGGATTTAAACCTGATGGTATAATTAACCTGAGTGCACGACCTGGTTCAGAGACACAGAGCAGGTAATAATGACTAATCTCATGTTATTGTCTTACCTCTTGACACAGTGCTGTTTATAGCTGCTGGGTGTGTATGTTTGACCAAGCAAAAAAAAAACTACAGCATTGTACACCTGAGAGTGTGTGTTCTATCTACATCTTTATCAAACTGCATGTGATGTGTCTCTAGGGTTGCCGTTGTAAAATGACGGGCTGAGGCTGCTTGGAGATTCTACTCAGATAGAGTGAGAAAAAGAGATGGAATGAGAGAGAGATCCCTTTCTCTTTGTTCTCTCCTCCCTCTCTGTGTGTGCCCGTGCAGTCAGAACTCCTTTAGTGCCAGTGTTGTTCACCTTGCAGAGCTGGCTGTAGTTATACTGCAACATCAACTTCTGTCAAACACATCATCAATGTTTCATCACCACTGAACTCTATTTATCCTCCCAGCCTCTCAGGTTGTGTGTGTGTGTGTGTGTGTGTGTGTGTGTGTGTGTGTGTGTGTGTGTGTGTGTGTGTGTGTGTGTGTGTGTGTGTGTGTGTGTGTGTGTGTGTGTGTGTGTGTGTGTGTGTGTGTGTGTGTGTGTGTGTGTGTGTGTGAGAGAGAGAGAGAGAGAGAGAGAGAGAGAGAGAGACAGAGCTGTCAAACATGCTTTGAAGAGCAACAAAGGATTCATGCTTATAACCTCGCATGACAGGGGAACACCTGCAGTGTGTGTGTGTGTGTGTGTGTGTGTGTGTGTGTGTGTGTGTGTGTGTGTGTGTGTGTGTGTGTGTGTGTGTGTGTGTGTGTGTGTGTGTGTGTGTGTGTGTGTGTGTGTGTGTGTGTGTGTGTGAGAGAGAGAGCAGGAGAGAGGGATACAAAGAGAGAGAGAAAGAGACAGTTAGTTGTGTGTGGATGTGCGTGTGCGTGTGTGTGTGTTGTCATGACTGTCCTGTGAGGATCCAACTGGGGGGGACTGGTGGGGGGGACTGGTGGGGATTAACAACTCACGTCCTGTTGTAAATCAAGTTGAGAATATTCATGTCTCCCTCCAATATTCACCACGTTTAAAAGCAAATACTGGAACAATATTTCTAACACAGAGCATGGAGATTGGTGAGGCAATCTATAGAACACAACTGTCATTTTGTTTGTTATTTTGTGATGTGATGTGCATGTGATATAACAATTATTGAGGTGTTTTTTGTCATGTTTTGTCTTAGATTGTCTTGTCATTTTGCTTTTCCCTCTGTTCATTTTCCCCCTGCTGGTCTTTTTAGGTTTGTTCCCCTTTTTCTCTCTCCCTTCCTCTCTCTCTTCTCTCTATCGTCCCGTTCCTGCTCCCAGCTGTTCCTATTCCCCTAATCAATCATTTAGTCTTCCCACACCTGTTCCTTATCTTTTCCCCTGATTAGAGTCCCTATTTCTTCCCTTGTTTTCCGTTCCTGTCCTGTCGGATCCTTGTCTATTGTTCACCGTGCTGTGTCTGTGTATCGCCCTGTCGTGTCGTGTTTCCCTCAGATGCTGCGTGGAGAGCAGGTGTCTGAGTCTGCTAGGTTCAAGTGCCTTCCCGAGGCAACCTGCAGTTCTTGATCGAGTCTCCAGTCTGTTCTCGTCATTACGAGTGGAATTATGTCTTATGTTTGTAGAATTACTTTACTGGATTAAAGACTCTGTTTTCGCCAAGTCGCTTTTGGGTCCTCATTCACCTGCATGACAGAAGGATCCGACCAAAGAATGGACCCAGCGACTACAGACGTTCGGAACACTGCCGTCGAGATCCAAGGAGCCATGCTCGGCAGACACGAGCAGGAATTGTCTGCTGCTCGCCATGCCGTGGAGAACCTGGCCGCTCAGGATTCCGACCTCTCTGGACAGTTCCAGAGTCTTCGTCTCGTGCCACCTGTTACTTCCTGGCCTGCCGAGCCTCCGGAACCTAGGGTTAATAACCCACCTTGCTACTCCGGGCAGCCCACGGAGTGCCGCTCCTTTCTCACCCAGTGTGATATTGTGTTCTCTCTCCAACCCAACACATACTCTAGCGAGAGAGCTCGGGTTGCTTACGTCATTTCACTCCTTACTGGCCGGGCTCGAGAGTGGGGCACAGCTATCTGGGAGGCAAGGGCTGATTGTTCAAACAATTACCAGAACTTTAAAGAGGAGATGATTCGGGTTTTTGACCGTTCAGTTTTTGGTAGGGAGGCTTCTAGGGCCCTGGCTTCCCTATGCCAAGGTGATCGATCCATAACGGATTACTCTATAGAGTTTCGCACTCTTGCTGCCTCTAGTGACTGGAACGAGCCGGCGCTGCTCGCTCGTTTTCTGGAGGGACTCCACGCAGTGGTCAAAGATGAGATTCTCTCTCGGGAGGTTCCTTCCAGTGTGGACTCTTTGATTGCTCTCGCCATCCGCATAGAACGACGGGTAGATCTTCGTCACCAAGCTCGTGGAAGAGAGCTCGCGTCAACGGTGTTTCCCTGCTCCGCATCGCAACCATCTCCCTCCTCTGGCTCAGAGACTGAGCCCATGCAGCTGGGAGGTATTCGCATCTCGACCAAGGAGAGGGAACGGAGGATCACCAACCGCCTGTGCCTCTATTGCGGATTTGATGGACATTTTGTCAATTCATGTCCAGTAAAGGCCAGAGCTCATCAGTAAGCGGAGGGCTACTGGTGAGCGCTACTACTCAGGTCTCTTCATCTAGATCCTGTACTACTATGTCGGTCCATCTACGCTGGACCGGTTCAGGTGCTACATGCAGTGCCTTGATTGACTCTGGGGCTGAGGGTTGTTTCATGGACGAAGCATGGGCTCGGAAACATAACATTCCTTTCAGACAGTTAGACAAGCCTACGCCCATGTTTGCCTTAGATGGTAGTCATCTTCCCAGTATCAGATTTGAGACACTACCTTTAACTCTCACAGTATCTGGTAACCACAGTGAGACTATTTCTTTTTTGATTTTTCGTTCACCTTTTACACCTGTTGTTTTGGGTCATCCCTGGCTAGTATGTCATAATCCTTCTATTAATTGGTCTAGTAATTCTATCCTATCCTGGAACGTTTCTTGTCATGTGAAGTGTTTAATGTCTGCCATCCCTCCCATTTCTTCTGTCCCCACTTCTCAGGAGGAACCTGGCGATTTGACAGGAGTGCCGGAGGAATATCATGATCTGCGCACGGTCTTCAGTCGGTCCCGAGCCAACTCCCTTCCTCCTCACCGGTCGTATGATTGTAGTATTGATCTCCTTCCGGGGACCACTCCTCCTCGGGGTAGACTATACTCTCTGTCGGCTCCCGAACGTAAGGCTCTCGAGGATTATTTATCTGTGTCTCTTGACGCCGGTACCATAGTGCCTTCTTCCTCTCCGGCCGGGGCGGGGTTTTTTTTTGTTAAGAAGAAGGACGGTACTCTGCGCCCCTGCGTGGATTATCGAGGGCTGAATGACATAACGGTTAAGAATCGTTATCCGCTTCCCCTTATGTCATCAGCTTTCGAGATTCTGCAGGGAGCCAGGTGCTTTACTAAGTTGGACCTTCGTAACGCTTACCATCTCGTGCGCATCAGAGAGGGGGACGAGTGGAAAACGGCGTTTAACACTCCGTTAGGGCATTTTGAGTACCGGGTTCTGCCGTTTGGTCTCGCCAATGCGCCAGCTGTTTTTCAGGCATTAGTTAATGATGTTCTGAGAGACATGCTGAACATCTTTGTTTTTGTCTATCTTGACGATATCCTGATTTTTTCACCGTCACTCGAGATTCATGTTCAGCACGTTCGACGTGTTCTACAGCGCCTTTTAGAGAATTGTCTCTACGTGAAGGCTGAGAAATGCTCTTTTCATGTCTCCTCCGTTACTTTTCTCGGTTCCGTTATTTCCGCTGAAGGCATTCAGATGGATTCCGCTAAGGTCCAAGCTGTCAGTGATTGGCCCGTTCCAAGGTCACGTGTCGAGTTGCAGCGCTTTTTAGGTTTCGCTAATTTCTATCGGCGTTTCATTCGTAATTTCGGTCAAGTTGCTGCCCCTCTCACAGCTCTTACTTCTGTCAAGACGTGTTTTAAGTGGTCCGGTTCCGCCCAGGGAGCTTTTGATCTTCTAAAAGAACGTTTTACGTCCGCTCCTATCCTCGTTACTCCTGACGTCACTAGACAATTCATTGTCGAGGTTGACGCTTCAGAGGTAGGCGTGGGAGCCATTCTATCCCAGCGCTTCCAGTCTGACGATAAGGTTCATCCTTGCGCTTATTTTTCTCATCGCCTGTCGCCATCCGAACGCAACTATGATGTGGGTAACCGCGAACTGCTCGCCATCCGCTTAGCCCTAGGCGAATTGCGACAGTGGTTGGAGGGGGCGACCGTTCCTTTGTCGTTTGGACAGACCATAAGAACCTTGAGTACATCCGTTCTGCCAAACGACTTAATGCCCGTCAAGCTCGTTGGCGTTGTTTTTCGCTCGTTTCGAGTTTGTGATTTCTTACCGTCCGGGTAGCAAAAACACCAAGCCTGATGCCTTATCCCGTCTGTTTAGTTCTTCTGTGGCTTCTACTGATCCCGAGGGGATTCTTCCTTATGGGCGTGTTGTCGGGTTGACAGTCTGGGGAATTGAAAGACAGGTTAAGCAAGCACTCACGCACACTGCGCCGCCGCGCGCTTGTCCTAGTAACCTCCTTTTCGTTCCTGTTTCCACTCGTCTGGCTGTTCTTCAGTGGGCTCACTCTGCCAAGTTAGCTGGTCATCCCGGTGTTCGAGGCACTCTTGCGTCTATTCGCCAGTGCTTTTGGTGGCCGACTCAGGAGCGTGACACGCGCCGTTTCGTGGCTGCTTGTTCGGACTGCGCGCAGACTAAGTCGGGTAACTCTCCTCCTGCCGGTCGTCTCAGACCGCTCCCCATTCCTTCTCGACCATGGTCTCACATCGCCCTAGACTTCATTACCGGTCTGCCTTTGTCTGCGGGGAAGACTGTGATTCTTACGGTTGTCGATAGGTTCTCTAAGGCGGCACATTTCATTCCCCTCGCTAAACTTCCTTCCGCTAAGGAGACGGCACAAATCATCATCGAGAATGTGTTCAGAATTCATGGCCTCCCGTTAGACGCCGTTTCAGACAGAGGCCCGCAATTCACGTCACAGTTTTGGAGGGAGTTCTGTCGTTTGATTGGTGCGTCCGTCAGTCTCTCTTCCGGGTTTCATCCCCAGTCTAACGGTCAAGCAGAGAGGGCCAATCAGACGATTGGTCGCATACTACGCAGCCTTTCTTTCAGAAACCCTGCGTCTTGGGCAGAACAGCTCCCCTGGGCAGAATACGCTCACAACTCGCTTCCTTCGTCTGCTACCGGGTTATCTCCGTTTCAGAGTAGTCTGGGTTACCAGCCTCCTCTGTTCTCTTCCCAGCTTGCCGAGTCCAGCGTTCCCTCCGCTCAAGCGTTTGTCCAACGTTGTGAGCGCACCTGGAGGAGGGTGAGGTCTGCACTTTGCCGTTACAGGGCACAGACTGTGAGAGCCGCCAATAAACGCAGGATTAAGAGTCCAAGGTATTGTTGCGGCCAGAGAGTGTGGCTTTCCACTCGCAACCTTCCTCTTACGACAGCTTCTCGTAAGTTGACTCCGCGGTTCATTGGTCCGTTCCGTGTCTCCCAGGTCGTCAATCCTGTCGCTGTGCGACTGCTTCTTCCGCGACATCTTCGTCGCGTCCATCCTGTCTTCCATGTCTCCTGTGTCAAGCCCTTTCTTCGCACCCTGTTCGTCTTCCCTCCCCCTCCCGTCCTTGTCGAGAGCGCACCTATTTACAAGGTACGTAGGATCATGGACATGCGTTCTCGGGGACGGGGTCACCAATACTTAGTGGATTGGGAGGGTTACGGTCCTGAGGAGAGGAGTTGGGTTCCGTCTCGGGACGTGCTGGACCGTTCACTCATTGATGATTTCCTCCGTTGCCGCCAGGATTCCTCCTCGAGTGCGCCAGGAGGCGCTCGGTGAGTGGGGGGTACTGTCATGTTTTGTCTTAGATTGTCTTGTCATTTTGCTTTTCCCTCTGTTCATTTTCCCCTGCTGGTCTTTTTAGGTTTGTTCCCCTTTTTCTCTCTCCCTTCCTCTCTCTTCTCTCTATCGTCCCGTTCCTGCTCCCAGCTGTTCCTATTCCCCTAATCAATCATTTAGTCTTCCCACACCTGTTCCTTATCTTTTCCCCTGATTAGAGTCCCTATTTCTTCCCTTGTTTTCCGTTCCTGTCCTGTCGGATCCTTGTCTATTGTTCACCGTGCTGTGTCTGTGTATCGCCCTGTCGTGTCGTGTTTCCCTCAGATGCTGCGTGGAGAGCAGGTGTCTGAGTCTGCTAGGTTCAAGTGCCTTCCCGAGGCAACCTGCAGTTCTTGATCGAGTCTCCAGTCTGTTCTCGTCATTACGAGTGGAATTATGTCTTATGTTTGTAGAATTACTTTACTGGATTAAAGACTCTGTTTTCGCCAAGTCGCTTTTGGGTCCTCATTCACCTGCATGACAGTTTTTGTTAATAGAGGGATGTGATTTGAGAAACAAAAAGAGATAATTGTTTTACATAACTTTGTACAAGTGAAGTCACGCCCCTGAGTGAGGTCAGAGAGCGTGTCAGCCTGCTGGAACTGCCCCTTTCCTGCAAACTGTATAAATGATGAGTAAGAAATTAACATACGAGACCAGAAACAGGTCCAGCTAAATCTTCACGTTTAAACACAAAGTAGAGACGATATCCTCACCTCCTGGGCAATATCTGGTACGGCTGTTTAGCTGTCCTAAGTAAAGTATCTTCGAAAGTGAATTTAAGTGGAACCATTCCACTACTCTGTTCAAACCATCGTATAACGCCATTCTCATCACCCCGCTGGGAACCATCGACATGGCTGGAAGCATCTTACAGAGCAGCGAATGGAGGGAGAATAAACTCTGTAGTTCTGCTCAGGACTATACACGACAAGTCACCAGATACCGGACGACTGCAGGAGAACAACAGAAGACTTGTTGCAACCCTTTGGACAGTCAGAGCCTTACAAACGTGCCACAAAAAGGCCCAACTCCCTTTTCAAGGCAGCCCTGTCCACTGAGAGAGATCCGGCGAACCAAGACATTTCACGTAAATACGTTAATGATTTCTTACTCAAAGAGGGCGGCAGTTCGTGTGCAAGACATTTCACGTAAAAACGTTAATGATTTCTTACTCAAAGAGGGCGGCAGTTCGTGTGCAAGACATTTCACGTAAATATGTTAATGATTTCTTACTCAAAGAGGGCGGCAGTTCGTGTGCAAATATATGATTACTGTAAGTGAGAGTAGTTTCTAAATGTACCGATGTTAAGTGTCTCTGGCCCTCTCTCTCTCGCCCTCTCCATCTCTTTTGTAACAAGCAGCCATGTTGTTGTCATTCCGCTAGGGACCTGTTTTTAACGTATTTAGCGTGTATGTTTATTCTGTATCACCATTTAATTAACTAGTAAATAGATAATTAAGCAAATTTATGTAGTACTGAACCATAAGTAAGGCTCGGGTTTATGCAGATGCAAGGAGGTTACGACTGTTCATAATGATGATATGCTACTAGGTTATGATTAATAAGTTTACTGTTTTTAGATGTGATAGGTAAAGACCGTGAAGAGTTCGAGAGATGGTATCTCTTTATAGAACCACTCTCGTGGTGCCCCAGATCCTAATGAGTTAATTGTAACATGATTAATTTAATCGGGTAACACTTAAACATAGTTAGGTAATTAGATAAATAACAGTCTTCAGATTGATGTTAAAGTCAGGTCTTGACTGTGTGTGTGTGTGTGTGTGTGTGTGTGTGTGTGTGTGTGTGTGTGTGTGTGTGTGTGTGTGTGTGTGTGTGTGTGTGTGTGTGTGTGTGTGTGTGTGTGTGTGTGTGTGTGTGTGTGTGTGTGTGTGTGTGTGTGTGTGTGAGAGAGAGAGAATCTTAGGGAAACACTGTGCTGCTGGTATGTCACATCCCATCTCCATTCAACCTGTCCTCATTTCCTCTTTAACACGATCATACCAGACACACACTTTATTAGCATAGTTATTTTTTATTTATTTTAAATTTCACCTTTATTTAACCAGGTAGGCAAGTTGAGAACAAGTTCTCATTTACAATTGTGACCCGGCCAAGATAAAGCAAAGCAGTTCGACACATACAACACAGAGTTACACATGGAGTAAAACAAACATACAGTCAATAATACAGTAGAAAAATAAGTCTATACGATGTGAGCAAATGAGGTGAGATAAGGGAGGTAAAGGCAAAAAAAGGCCATGGTGGCGAAGTAAATACAATATAGCAAGTAAAACACTGGAATGGTACATTTGCAGTGGAAGAATGTGCAAAGTAGAAATAAAGATAATGGGGTGCAAAGGAGCAAAATAAATAAATACACTAGGGGAAGAGGTAGTTGTTTGGGCTAAATTATAGATGGGCTATGTACAGGTGCAGTAATCTGTGAGCTGCTCTGACAGCTGGTGCTTAAAGCTAGTGAGGGAGATAAGTGTTTCCAGTTTCAGAGATTTTTGTAGTTTGTTCCAGTCATTGGCAGCAGAGAACTGAAAGGAGAAGCAACCAAAGGTTTTGGGGGTGACTAGAGAATTGGTTTTGGGGGTGACTAGAGAATTGGTTTTGGGGGTGACTAGAGAATTGGTTTTGGGGGTGACTAGAGAATTGGTTTTGGGGGTGACTAGAGAATTGGTTTTGGGGGTGACTAGAGAATTGGTTTTGGGGGTGACTAGAGAATTGGTTTTGGGGGTGACTAGAGAATTGGTTTTGGGGGTGACCAGAGAATTGGTTTTGGGGGTGACTAGAGAATTGGTTTTGGTGGTGACTAGAGAATTGGTTTTGGGGGTGACTAGAGAATTGGTTTTGGGGGTGACTAGAGAATTGGTTTTGGGGGTGACTAGAGAATTGGTTTTGGGGGTGACTAGAGAATTGGTTTTGGGGGTGACTATAGAATTGGTTTTGGGGGTGACTAGAGAATTGGTTTTGGGGGTGACTAGAGAATTGGTTTTGGGGTGACCAGAGAATTGGTTTTGGGGTGACTAGAGAATTGGTTTTGGTGGTGACTAGAGAATTGGTTTTGGGGGTGACTAGAGAATTGGTTTTGGGGGTGACTAGAGAATTGGTTTTGGGGGTGACTAGAGAATTGGTTTTGGGGGTGACTAGAGAATTGGTTTTGGTGGTGACTAGAGAATTGGTTTTGGGGGTGACTATAGAATTGGTTTTGGGGGTGACTAGAGAATTGGTTTTGGGGGTGACTAGAGAATTGGTTTTGGGGGTGACTAGAGAATTGGTTTTGGGGGTGACTAGAGAGATATACCTGCTGGAGCGTGTGCTACAGGTGGGTGCTGCTATGGTGTCCAGCGAGCTGAGATAAGGGGGGACTTTACCTAGCAGGGTCTTGTAGATGACCTGGAGCCAGTGGGTTTGGCGACGAGTATGAAGCGAGGGCCAGCCAACGAGAGCGTACAGGTCGCAGTGGTGGGTAGTATATGGGGCTTTGGTGACTAAACAGATGGCACTGTGATAGACTGCATCCAATTTATTGACTAGGGTATTGGAGGCTATTTTGTAAATGACATCGCCGAAGTCGAGGATCGGTAGGATGGTCAGTTTTACGAGGGTATGTTTGGCAGCATGAGTGAAGGAGGCTTTGTTTGCGAAATAGGAAGATGATTCTAGATTACATTTTGGATTGGAGGTGCTTAATGTGAGTCTGGAAGGAGAGTTTACAGTCTAACCAGACATCTGGGCATGTGTAGTTGTCCACATATTCTATGTCAGAACCGTCCAGAGTAGTGATGCTAGTCGGGCGGGTGGGTGTGGGCAGCGATCGGTTGAAGAGCATGCATTTAGTTTTACTTGTATTTATGAGCAGATGGAGGCCTCGGAAGGAGAGTTGTATGGCATTGAAGCTCGTCTGGAGGGTTGTGAACACAGTGTCCAAAGAAGGGCCAGAAGTATACAGAATGGATAAAAAAATCTTTGTGAGTGTCGCGTGTGAGAGAGAAAGTGAGTGTCTGAGTGTGCAAATGTGTGTGTGTGTGTGTGTGTGTGCATAACCGTATGTCCATCCCTCCCTACTCCCGTAGGCCTTGGCAGTCAGTAAGAGAGGGCAAAATGATTTGAGGCTATTTGGTGATTATCTGTAGAATATGGTTTCACACAATGTCCCTGACAATGACTGCAGCACTTACCCTGGTGTGTGTGTGTCCTTGGTAGAGCTTCTATCTACGATTGATGGGTCAGAAAATGGGCTTGTCTGCTACTCAAGACAATCACACCATTTAACTCTCCCTCTATCTACCACTCTCTCCTTCCCTCCTTTTGCTTGCCTCTCTCTCTCTCTCTTTCCCTCTCTCTCTCTCTCTCTCTCTCTCTCTCTCTCTCTCTCTCTCTCTCTCTCTCTCTCTCTCTCTCTCTCTCTCTGTATCCTTATCCTTTTCTTCTCTCCTCTACCCTTGCCTTTCTCCAACCACTAACCCCTCACCTCCTTCTCTAGCAACTCTCTTCCATCGCCTCCCTCTCCTTTGCTGATTCTCCCTTCTTCCTGGAGAAGGGACATGGAGGAGAAGGGGTACATGCAGGGAGGAAAAAGAGAGGAACAATGACTTGTGAACAATTTGTAAGTCGCTCTGGATAAGAGCGTCTGCTAAATGACTTAAATGTAAATGTAAATGTAACATCGGAGTCCCTTTGATAGTTCCTTTTTCCGAAATGAGTCACACTCACTGGAGTGCCACAACCTAAAACAACTTCGCTCCTCTACGATGCAAAACCATTTGCATTCAGGTGCCACACCAAACGCACCGGGTCCCATTTCTCCTTTCTATGTATCTTTCTGGTAACACAGTCAACAGTTTCTAGAGGGGGGCCTGTAGACTGGGCACGCGCCCTGTGTGAAAAGATGAGCTTACAGTTTTCACCGACAAAGGTCTGTCGAAAGATGGGATGCTTGTCATTCGTCATTAACATCAATGTATCCTAACTGACGAGCGAGGTTCTCCCTGAATGTAATCTGGCAGTAACCAGATTGACCATTTTCCTTGCCAGGTGCTGCATGATTGCACTGCCATTCCTGGAACAAAAGGCAACTGCAATTTCAACACAGTGGGATTCTTTCTTCTTTTTTTTCCTCCACCACTTCTGGGTCTTTTGCAAAACATTGGAGTGATCACACTTGTCAACCCCACCCATCTGTCTGTTGTAATCGTGGATTAAAGCAGGCTGGCTGACCACCTTCCTGTTCCAAACACCATCCTGTCAGACTAGCCTCGTTACTTGAGTGGAATCACTTACATTGTGAAAATTGGATTGTGTCTCTCCACTGTATGGCCCTATCCTACACCGACACATATCCCCACGCTCGGTTTGGTGATTGCATTGAACCCCAGGTTCTCTCCGACCACTTACGAGCGCGAGTGATGCATGAAAAGTCGTCGAACCAAACGTTGTAACCCTGGTATGGCACGACCGTAGGCCAACCACATCACCATCCCGACTGCCAGTTGTACACATTGAAATGCAAAGTCTGACCCCGGATGAAGAAATGATCCATCATTTGAATCCCCACTTAATTGGCTTCCCTTTTCATATACTGCCTGATGCCTGATTGCCTATTTGATTTGACCTTGCGCCCATCTATGGCTACGTTTTGGTTTGGCTGATAGGGCTTTTTACAAGTCTGTTTCAGGTGGTCCTGTTATGCAGGTGAATGAGGACCCAAAACGACTTGGCGAAAACAGAGTCTTTAATCCAGTAAAGTAAATATACAATCATAAAGCACAATTCCACTCGTAATGACGAGAATAGACTGGAGACTCGATCATGAACTGCAGGTTGCCTCGGGAAGGCACTTGAACGTAGCAGACTCAGACACCTGCTCACCACGCAGCATCTGAGGGAAACACGACACGACAGGGCGATACACAGACACAGCACGGTGAACAATAGACAAGGATCCGACAGGGCAGAAACGGAAAACAAGGGGAGAAATAGGGACTCTAATCAGGGAAAAAGATAGGGAACAGGTGTGGGAAGACTAAATGATTGATTAGGGGAATATGAACAGCTGGGAGCAGGAACGGAACGATAGAGAGAAGAGAGAGAGGAAGGGAGAGAGAAAAAGGGGAACGAACCTAAAAAGACCAGCAGGGGGAAAACGAACAGAGGGAAAAGCAAAATGACAAGACAATATAAGACAAAACATGACAGGTCCAGTGAGTATTGCAGTTCTCTAAGACTATCTGCATTGTCCTCAGCGCCAGGATCAACGATGTAAAGCAGCAAACAGAGCCTTGAAGCGACGGACGCGACATGAAAGCTCTAGGTTCTGTCAGTTGGGGTAAATCCCATGGAAATGAAGCAGCCCAAGAAACCGGTAGAGTTCTGCCGGGGTAACATCAAGCCACGCTCCAAGCGAATCACCATACGACGGGCACTCCGTGAACCTGTCATGTTTTGTCTTAGATTGTCTTATCATTATGCTTTCCCTTCTGTTCGTTTCCCCCTGCTGGTCTTATTAGGTTCGTTCCCTTTTTCTATCCCTCTCTCTCCCCCTCCCTCTCTCTCCTCTCTCTATCGTTCCGTTCCTGCTCCCAGCTGTTCCTATTCCCCTAATCATCATTTAGTCTTCCCACACCTGTTCCTTATCTTTTCCCCTGATTAGAGTCCCTATTTCTTCCCTTGTTTTCCGTTCCTGTCCTGTCGGATCCTTGTCTATTGTTCACCGTGCTGTGTCTATGTATTGCCCTGTCGTGTCGTGTTTCCCTCAGATGCTGCGTGGTGAGCAGGTGTCTGAGTCTGCTACGTTCAAGTGCCTTCCCGAGGCAACCTGCAGTTCTTGATCAAGTCTCCAGTCTGTTCTCGTCATTACGAGTAGTATTATGCCTTTTGTTTGTAAAGTAACTTTACTGGATTAAAAACTCTGTTTTCGCCAAGTCGCTTTTGGGTCCTCATTCACCTGCATAACAGAACCTCTGCCACCAATGCCTTGCGTGGAAAACTACAAGAAGAGGTCTCTCTTTCTTAGTCTTCCACCGAACTGCCTAATGTACCCCTGCCAAAATATAAACCAACCGGACGTTCTGGCCTGAATGGGATGGATTCAAGAGCCTGTGTATCAACATCATCATTGGACTGAAATGTGCTATTGGGCAAGACGTGGAACACGAACAGAAAGACTTAGAGACAGGACAAGAGAAAATCGATCACTGTTTTTTTTTTTAAATCTGCCGTTTCCAGCTACAACAGCCGGTGACAACATTAACAATGTCTACACTGTATTTCTGATCAACTTGATGTTAATTTAATGGACCAAAAATGTGATTTTCTTTCAAAAACAATGACATTTCTAAGTGACTCCAAAGTTTTGAACGGTAGTGTATATACATAAAGGCCTGATAATACATAAGAATAACACATCATTCATAGTTACCTTCCAGTTGAAGAGCTTGGCTGAGAGGCCTCAGATGGTGGGCTCCTCAACGTCCTCTGTCTACTTGATCTCATTCTCTCCATCCTCGTCTTCTCCAAGTAGATCAGCATCAAGGTCATCTTCCTCTAAGCAGGCCATGCCTTCATGGTCCTCAGCATTGACCCGCAGCTCATCTTCCGCCAGTGTCCTCCTCCTTGTGGGCAGGGACTGCATTATCTCCCGGCACCTCCTCTGTCCACTTCTAAAACTCAACCATAAAGACAGGAAAATGAACTTTTCAAATAGAAACCAGGTAGAACCCCTCCAAAAAATAGCCTGAGACTGACAAAAAGTTACATTCAGAATACGCCCCCCAAAAAAAGAGAATCATCAATGAAAGTCAATAGTGTGTCCAAACGTTATCAATTGGAAGGTGACAAAGAATCCAAAGGATTTGACTTCAACATTTGAGAAAACATGTCATGTGATTGCAAAGTCCACAACTGAAATAATATGATCATGCATGCCTGTAAGTAGCAAAGTCACAAACCAGCTAGACCAGGAACATTTAGATACCCGAGCAGACAACCACAAAAATCATTATTCGTAGGCTATTATCATTACATTAATTCTCGCAATTGCAGCCGGAAGACTTGATATTTTATTGGAAACATATCACAGATAAACAGACACCTAATGAGATATAGCCATGGCTATGAGGATAGCCATGCAAATGTGTGCCTCACAGCACCCCTCTCTCTTTCAGCTGGCTGGCTAGGAACAAAATATAATCACTAGCCAGTTCATTTTTTCACTCCAATACCTAATGACAAATGCATTTCATTTTGCACAGTTATCAAAGAAAATATTGACATTTAAAAAGACAAGACAAGAGCTACATCCACCAGACTAACATTCTCTGTCTTGTGTGACCGACTTGACCAACACAGACTCATTTGTCATCACAGTTAGAGAAAAGACTCTTAAATGGAAGCACAATCATTACCAACGTAAAAACAAAGTATGCACAGCTTCTTACCTTGATATGGTTGTCCAATTCTGAATGAAGGCGCTGCCAGAGTTAGTCGTAACCTGTTAGATTGGGGGGGAGTGGCGGCTCCCTGTGGAAACAGCGACACATCAGACATTTTAATGTTGAGTTTGTCCTTTTGAGAGAAAGCCTAGTTACCGCCCCTTAACCTCTAAACCAATCATCTATAATTCATACGTTGTAACCTATAAAAATTAAAATATATGATTGTAGCATGGAGATATTGACGTGACAACCATTGGAAACATGTTTCTGATTTAAAAAAAAAAATGGTCTGGAAAGGGTTCACCCTATAGGCACGTGAAATGAACCCCGCAAGCACACAGAATGAATGTGTAAAGAATAGATGCTGATTCATAATACTTCCTTCCTGTCATAATACTTCCTTCCTGACATAATACTTCCTTCCTGTCATAATACTTCCTTCCTGACATAATACTTCCTTCCTGTCATAATACTTCCTTCCTGTCATAATACTCTGTCATAATACTTCCTTCCTGTCATAATACTTCCTTCCTGTCATAATACTTCCTTCCTGACAGTTGGACAGCTTCCCTCAGGCGTCTGAAAAGATTTGGCACGGGTCCTCAGTTCCTCAAAAGATTCTACAGCCGCACCATCAAGAGCATGGTAACTGGTTGCATCACTGCCTGGTATGGCAACTGCTTAGGCTCTGACCGCAAGGCACTACAGAGGGTAGTGTGTACGGCCCAGTACATCACTGGGGCAAAGCTTCCTGCCATCCAAGACCTCTGTACCAGGCAATGTCAGAGAAAGGCCGTAAAAATAGTCAAAGACTCCAGCCACCCTAGTCATAGACTGATCTCTCTGCTACCGCACGGCAAGTGGTACCGGAGCGCCAAGTCTAGGTCCAAGAGGCTTCTAAACAGCTTCTACCCCAAAGACATGAGACTCCTGAACATCTAATCAAATAGCTACCCAGACTATTTGCATAAGCCCCTCTATTTTACACCGCGGCTACTCTCTGTTGTTTTCACCTATGCAAGGTCACTTAATAACTCTACCTACATGTACATATTACCTCAACTAATAGGTGCCCCCGCACATTGACTCTGTACCAGTACCCCCTGTATATAGTGTCTCTATTGTTATTTTACTGCTGCTCTTTAATTACTTGTTCCTTTCATTTCGTATTCTTATTCGTATTTATGTTTTTCCTTTAAAAAAAAAACTGCATTGTTGGTTAGGGGCTCGTAAGTAAACATTCACTGTAATACAACAATACCTGTTGTATTCGGGCACATGTGACTAATACAATTAGATTTTGATTTGAAGGCTTCAGGGTTCTTGTCTCTGAATGGGAACCACTGACACCTACGACTGCTTATAATGGCTTACAATGGCTCATATTGGATGATAATGGCTTACAATGCCTCATATTGGATGATAATGGCTTCAAATGGGCACTTAGACCATTCTGCTCTGAGCATATTGAGAGGGAGATCAGTCCTGTCACTTCAGGGAGAGATATAGAGAATCAAGGTGCTTGTAGGGCAGTGGTGGTCACGAAATTTCGTCAGCCGGCGATTGTCAAGCAAATAACTGTTGGCCTCAGGGCAATTGACCATTAATTAACATAAACACATTTAGCATCTCCTGGCTTCTAATAAGTCTATGTAATATAGCCTACACCTTCACAATAAATCCATTATTTATTTTAGACAGGTCTAAAGAAACATGATATGAAGAAAATGTAGTCTTTAAAAAAAACAGTATAGCATACTTTGAGTTGTCCTTATGTTAGGTCCTAATCTGTCTATGTCATATGGTTGTGGGCAACACTAGTTCATTTAGCAGACAAGATTAGCTTATTTTATAGTGTGAAGAATACAGTTGAACAAAGCTGAATGAAATAGAAAGGATATTTTCTCCAAACGATTTGAGGGAGTACCCACATGTGGCTACTCTGTGTTGAGCTGTCAATCAACAAAGAAATAGGTGCGCCTTTAAGCTTAATTTAGAGTTATTCGTGTAACTTTAGTTGTTCTACAAACGTTGGGCTACATGTTTTGATGTTTTAATACATTGTAAGGCTGCATGATGCAACTCTAATGATGATTTGAAAAAAAAGTTGCTTGAAAGGCATGAGCTCTGCTTTGTTTTTTTTTCGCAGGCAGTCTCACATTCACAATTTGAGAATCACTTGATAATGCCTTGAATTTCCCAGCAGCATCCCTTTTGTGTGGCCATAATGCACCCTAAGAAATCCATGCCTTTTGCAGCCCTTCTCCCTAAATGCTGCCCGCTCCAAAGCAGCTCGCATCTCACTCCACAATACAGCCAGCTCTGGGTGTTAAGTCTGCGTAAGCGCTCAGCAGGAGACAATCTAGCCCTTACATGGTCTCTGGAGGAAACGACTTGACAACCCTCTGTGATCTCTGAGGGACTTCGGCTGACATCGGATCCACTCGGAAATGTGGGCTTCCGGGATTTCCGGGATTCCTCAGAGGCAAGGTAGAAATTTGAGGACGAGCGTCGGCGACAGGGAACAGACTTCCTCTCCCTCCTACGTTCCCGTAGCCGCCCATCGATCCGGATGGTCAAGGCTATGAGGAAGTTGAGGTCCAGGGGCTGCGAGCTCGTCTATAATCACCCGTGAAGGAATGCATCGAACAGGGGCTTCCTTGTTCCAGGCACTCTCAGCCTCCAATGTGGGAAAGTCCACAGCGTAGTCTGCCACAATATGGGAATCCTGACGTCGTTGGAGCAGCTTACGAGCCACCTCTCTTCCGGATAACGGAGAATCAAGCACTTTCCGTACCTCTGCCACGAACTCCTCCAATCTGAGGTAAACAGTGGACTGTTGCTTCCACACCACCATATCCCAGGCAAGAGCCCTCCCGGACATCAGCGTTATCACGTACGCTA
The DNA here is from genome assembly GCF_021184085.1 of Oncorhynchus gorbuscha. Classification (NCBI taxonomy): domain Eukaryota; kingdom Metazoa; phylum Chordata; class Actinopteri; order Salmoniformes; family Salmonidae; genus Oncorhynchus; species Oncorhynchus gorbuscha. The sequence goes on along the minus strand of NC_060192.1, from coordinate 6,048,808 downwards.
TCATTGAGATGGAAATGAAGAAAGCTGCAGCTCAAAGATGAGAAAACACTGGGAGAGAAATGCCCAGGCAGGATCTGGGATCTCCAGTGTAGCACTCCGGAGAAGGTAAGCGGGGTTCTTGGGAAGCCAGGGTAGATTGGGGAGAAACGCAGCTGGTAGTGGCATAATTGACAGTCTGGAGGGTTACAATAGTGGTGGGCTGCCTCACAGACAGTCCGAGGAATTGCTCCAGCAATGTGTTGAAGGCACGGTCCTGGCATTCCGCCAAGGTCTGGAATCATTCTATAAGAACTTGAAGTAACTCCTCATGTTTTCCAATGGTGGCTCCCTGGGAGGAGACGGTGTTGCGGAACTGGTCCGAGTCTGCCGGGTCAGTCATGGCCAGTTCGTACTATCACGACTCAGGATATGACCCAGATGCAGACATGGGAGGCTGATTTTACAGTTCTCAGATGATTTATTGTAAACCCAGGGCAAAGGGCAGGTCAAGGGCAGACAGAGGTTCGTGATCAGATCAGAGACAAGCAGGTACAGGACGGCAGGCTCGGGGTCAGGGCAGGCAGAATGGTCAGAACCGGGAAAAACTAGGAAACAGAACTAGAGAAACAGGAAAGCGGGAAAGAACGGTAAGACCTGACCAGGCAAGACGAACTGGCAACAGACAAACAGAGAACACAGGTATAAATACACTGGGAATATTGGGAAGATGGGCGACACCTGGAGGGGGTGGAGACAAGCACATAGACAAGTGAAACAGATCAGGGTGTGACACTCCTCTGAACAGTTTATGTTGAGATGTGTCTGTTTCTTGAATGTGAATGATTTATTTGCAATTTCTAAGGCTAGTAGCTCTAATCAATGTATCCTCTGCAGCAGAGGTAACTCTGGGTCTTCCTTTCCTGTGGCGGTCCTCATGAGAGAAAGTTTCATCATAGCGCTTGAAGGTTTCTTCAACTGCACTTGAAGAAACTTTCAAAGTTCTTGCAATTTTCCATATAGACCGAACTTTATTTCTTAAAGTAATGATGCTGTCATTTTGGTTTGCTTATTTGAGCTGTTCTTGACATAATATGGACTTGTTTTTTACCAAATAGGGCTGTCTGTTATGCAGGTGAATGAGGACCCAAAAGCGACTTGGCGAAAACAGAGTTTTTAATCCAGTAAAGTTACTTTACAAACAAAAGGCATAATACTACTCGTAATGACGAGAACAGACTGGAGACTTGATCAAGAACTGCAGGTTGCCTCGGGAAGGCACTTGAACGTAGCAGACTCAGACACCTGCTCACCACGCAGCATCTGAGGGAAACACGACACGACAGGGCAATACATAGACACAGCACGGTGAATAATAGACAAGGATCCGACAGGACAGGAATGGAAAACAAGGGAAGAAATAGGGACTCTAATCAGGGGAAAAGATAAGGAACAGGTGTGGGAAGACTAAATGATTGATTAGGGGAATAGGAACAGCTGGGAGCAGGAACGGAACGATAGAGAGAAGAGAGAGCGAGAGAGTGAGAGAGGGAGGGGGAGAGAGAGGGATAGAAAGAGGGAAAGAACCTAATAAGACCAGCAGAGGGAAACGAATAGAAGGGGAAGCACAGGGACAAGACATGATAATCAATGACAAAACATGACAGTACCCCCCCACTCACCGAGCGCCTCCTGGCGCACTCGAGGAGGAATCCTGGCGGCAACGGAGGAAATCATCAATAAGTGAACGGTCCAGCACGTCCCGAGACGGAACCCAACTCCTCTCCTCAGGACCGTAACCCTCCCAATCCACTAAGTATTGGTGACCCCGTCCCCGAGAACGCATGTCCATGATCTTACGTACCTTGTAAATAGGTGCGCTCTCGACAAGGACGGGAGGGGGAGGGAAGACGAACGGGGGTGCGAAGAAAGGGCTTGACACAGGAGACATGGAAGACAGGATGGACGCGACGAAGATGTCGCGGAAGAAGCAGTCGCACAGCGACAGGATTGACGACCTGGGAGACACGGAACGGACCAATGAACCGCGGAGTCAACTTACGAGAAGCTGTCGTAAGAGGAAGGTTGCGAGTGGAAAGCCACACTCTCTGGCCGCAACAATACCTTGGACTCTTAATCCTGCGTTTATTGGCGGCTCTCACAGTCTGTGCCCTGTAACGGCAAAGTGCAGACCTCACCCTCCTCCAGGTGCGCTCACAACGTTGGACAAACGCTGAGCGGAGGGAACGCTGGACTCGGCAAGCTGGGATGAGAACAGAGGAGGCTGGTAACCCAGACTACTCTGAAACGGAGATAACCCGGTAGCAGACGAAGGAAGCGAGTTGTGAGCGTATTCTGCCCAGGGGAGCTGTTCTGCCCAAGACGCAGGGTTTCTGAAAGAAAGGCTGCGTAGTATGCGACCAATCGTCTGATTGGCCCTCTCTGCTTGACCGTTAGACTGGGGATGAAACCCGGAAGAGAGACTGACGGACGCACCAATCAAACGACAGAACTCCCTCCAAAACTGTGACGTGAATTGCGGGCCTCTGTCTGAAACGGCGTCTAACGGGAGGCCATGAATTCTGAACACATTCTCGATGATGATTTGTGCCGTCTCCTTAGCGGAAGGAAGTTTAGCGAGGGGAATGAAATGTGCCGCCTTAGAGAACCTATCGACAACCGTAAGAATCACAGTCTTCCCCGCAGACAAAGGCAGACCGGTAATGAAGTCTAGGGCGATGTGAGACCATGGTCGAGAAGGAATGGGGAGCGGTCTGAGACAACCGGCAGGAGGAGAGTTACCCGACTTAGTCTGCGCGCAGTCCGAACAAGCAGCCACGAAACGGCGCGTGTCACGCTCCTGAGTCGGCCACCAAAAGCGCTGGCGAATAGACGCAAGAGTGCCTCGAACACCGGGATGACCAGCTAACTTGGCAGAGTGAGCCCACTGAAGAACAGCCAGACGAGTGGAAACAGGAACGAAAAGGAGGTTACTAGGATAAGCGCTCGGCGACGCAGTGTGCGTGAGTGCTTGCTTAACCTGTCTTTCAATTCCCCAGACTGTCAACCCGACAACACGCCCATAAGGAAGAATCCCCTCTGGATCAGTAGAAGCCACAGAAGAACTAAACAGACGGGATAAGGCATCAGGCTTGGTGTTTTTGCTACCCGGACGGTAAGAAATCACAAACTCGAAACGAGCGAAAAACAACGCCCAACGAGCTTGACGGGCATTAAGTCGTTTGGCAGAACGGATGTACTCAAGGTTCTTATGGTCTGTCCAAACGACAAAAGGAACGGTCGCCCCCTCCAACCACTGTCGCCATTCGCCTAGGGCTAAGTGGATGGCGAGCAGTTCACGGTTACCCACATCATAGTTGCGCTCAGATGGCGACAGGCGATGAGAAAAATAAGCGCAAGGATGAACCTTATCGTCAGACTGGAAGCGCTGGGATAGAATGGCTCCCACGCCTACCTCTGAAGCGTCAACCTCGACAATGAATTGTCTAGTGACGTCAGGAGTAACGAGGATAGGAGCGGACGTAAAACGTTCTTTTAGAAGATCAAAAGATCCCTGGGCGGAACCGGACCACTTAAAACACGTCTTGACAGAAGTAAGAGCTGTGAGAGGGGCAGCAACTTGACCGAAATTACGAATGAAACGCCGATAGAAATTAGCGAAACCTAAAAAGCGCTGCAACTCGACACGTGACCTTGGAACGGGCCAATCACTGACAGCTTGGACCTTAGCGGAATCCATCTGAATGCCTTCAGCGGAAATAACGGAACCGAGAAAAGTAACGGAGGAGACATGAAAAGAGCACTTCTCAGCCTTTACGTAGAGACAATTCTCTAAAAGGCGCTGTAGAACACGTCGAACGTGCTGAACATGAATCTCGAGTGACGGTGAAAAAATCAGGATATCGTCAAGGTAGACAAAAACAAAGATGTTCAGCATGTCTCTCAGAACATCATTAACTAATGCCTGAAAAACAGCTGGCGCATTGGCGAGACCAAACGGCAGAACCCGGTACTCAAAATGCCCTAACGGAGTGTTAAACGCCGTTTTCCACTCGTCCCCCTCTCTGATGCGCACGAGATGGTAAGCGTTATGAAGGTCCAACTTAGTAAAGCACCTGGCTCCCTGCAGAATCTCGAAGGCTGATGACATAAGGGGAAGCGGATAACGATTCTTAACCGTTATGTCATTCAGCCCTCGATAATCCACGCAGGGGCGCAGAGTACCGTCCTTCTTCTTAACAAAAAGAACCCCGCCCCGGCCGGAGAGGAAGAAGGCACTATGGTACCGGCGTCAAGAGACACAGATAAATAATCCTCGAGAGCCTTACGTTCGGGAGCCGACAGAGAGTATAGTCTACCCCGAGGAGGAGTGGTCCCCGGAAGGAGATCAATACTACAATCATACGACCGGTGAGGAGGAAGGGAGTTGGCTCGGGACCGACTGAAGACCGTGCGCAGATCATGATATTCCTCCGGCACTCCTGTCAAATCGCCAGGTTCCTCCTGAGAAGTGGGGACAGAAGAAATGGGAGGGATGGCAGACATTAAACACTTCACATGACAAGAAACGTTCCAGGATAGGATAGAATTACTAGACCAATTAATAGAAGGATTATGACATACTAGCCAGGGATGACCCAAAACAACAGGTGTAAAAGGTGAACGAAAAATCAAAAAGAAATAGTCTCACTGTGGTTACCAGATACTGTGAGAGTTAAAGGTAGTGTCTCAAATCTGATACTGGGAAGATGACTACCATCTAAGGCAAACATGGGCGTAGGCTTTTCTAACTGTCTGAAAGGAATGTCATGTTTCCGAGCCCATGCTTCGTCCATGAAACAACCCTCAGCCCCAGAGTCAATCAAGGCACTGCATGTAGCACCCGAACCGGTCCAGCGTAGATGGACCGACATAGTAGTACAGGATCTAGATGAAGAGACCTGAGTAGTAGCGCTCACCAGTAGCCCTCCGCTTACTGATGAGCTCTGGCCTTTACTGGACATGAATTGACAAAATGTCCATCAAATCCGCAATAGAGGCACAGGCGGTTGGTGATCCTCCGTTCCCTCTCCTTGGTCGAGATGCGAATACCTCCCAGCTGCATGGGCTCAGTCTCTGAGCCAGAGGAGGGAGATGGTTGCGATGCGGAGCAGGGAAACACCGTTGACGCGAGCTCTCTTCCACGAGCTTGGTGACGAAGATCTACCCGTCGTTCTATGCGGATGGCGAGAGCAATCAAAGAGTCCACACTGGAAGGAACCTCCCGAGAGAGAATCTCATCTTTGACCACTGCGTGGAGTCCCTCCAGAAAACGAGCGAGCAGCGCCGGCTCGTTCCAGTCACTAGAGGCAGCAAGAGTGCGAAACTCTATAGAGTAATCCGTTATGGATCGATCACCTTGGCATAGGGAAGCCAGGGCCCTAGAAGCCTCCCTACCAAAAACTGAACGGTCAAAAACCCGAATCATCTCCTCTTTAAAGTTCTGGTAATTGTTAGAACAATCAGCCCTTGCCTCCCAGATAGCTGTGCCCCACTCTCGAGCCCGGCCAGTAAGGAGTGAAATGACGTAAGCAACCCGAGCTCTCTCGCTAGAGTATGTGTTGGGTTGGAGAGAGAACACAATATCACACTGGGTGAGAAAGGAGCGGCACTCCGTGGGCTGCCCGGAGTAGCAAGGTGGGTTATTAACCCTAGGTTCCGGAGGCTCGGCAGGCCAGGAAGTAACAGGTGGCACGAGACGAAGACTCTGGAACTGTCCAGAGAGGTCGGAAACCTGAGCGGCCAGGTTCTCCACGGCATGGCGAGCAGCAGACAATTCCTGCTCGTGTCTGCCGAGCATGGCTCCTTGGATCTCGACGGCAGTGTTACGAGCATCTGTAGTCGCTGGGTCCATTCCTTGGTCGGATCCTTCTGTTATGCAGGTGAATGAGGACCCAAAAGCGACTTGGCGAAAACAGAGTTTTTAATCCAGTAAAGTTACTTTACAAACAAAAGGCATAATACTACTCGTAATGACGAGAACAGACTGGAGACTTGATCAAGAACTGCAGGTTGCCTCGGGAAGGCACTTGAACGTAGCAGACTCAGACACCTGCTCACCACGCAGCATCTGAGGGAAACACGACACGACAGGGCAATACATAGACACAGCACGGTGAATAATAGACAAGGATCCGACAGGACAGGAACGGAAAACAAGGGAAGAAGTAGGGACTCTAATCAGGGGAAAAGATAAGGAACAGGTGTGGGAAGACTAAATGATTGATTAGGGGAATAGGAACAGCTGGGAGCAGGAACGGAACGATAGAGAGAAGAGAGAGCGAGAGAGTGAGAGAGGGAGGGGGAGAGAGAGGGATAGAAAGAGGGAAAGAACCTAATAAGACCAGCAGAGGGAAACGAATAGAAGGGGAAGCACAGGGACAAGACATGATAATCAATGACAAAACATGACACTGTCTTCTGGATCCCACCCTTATCTCGTCACAATACAACTGATTGGCTCAAACATATTAAGAAGGAAATAAATTCCACAAATTAACTTTTGACAAGGCACACCTGTTAATTGAAATGCATTCCAGGTGAAGCTGGTTGAGAGAGTGCCAAGAGTGTGCAAAGCTGTCATCAAGGCAAAGGGTGGCTACTTTGAAGAATCTCAAATATATAAAATATATTTTAACACTTTATTGCTTACTGCATGTTTTCATATGTGTTATTTCATAGTTTTATGTCTTCACTGTTATTCTACAATGTAGAAAATAGTAATAATAATGAAAAGTCCTGGAATGAATGTGTGTCCAAACTTTTGACTGTATGTGTGAAATTTGTTTTGATTTAGAATGGACCATTATCATGCCCCTCTCGAAAAAAGGGGAAAGGTTAAAAAATACATGTCTTTTCTGCACTTAAATAGCGAATGGAGGACACTTTATCCTGTGGTCCATATTCATACCAGCCAGGTAGACTATATTCCTGTTGTAAAGATAAGCAATGTGCTTAATATTTGCTTAATATTAGGAACGTTGAGAAATAAATATAGTAGGCCTAGCCTATAGAAAGCTGATGGGATCCTCCTCTTTTTAAAAGAGGCCATCACTCTATTTTCTCCCTCAATTGCATAGCCCATAGAAATGTTGTGCAACATGAGCTCATGGGCTCTCATTGATTGGATTTTTGATTACATTTGCATTGTCAGAGTGATTAGAGGGACAATTGAGTGCTAAGTACCAGGCAGTTAGCAAGTTTGGTAGGCTACTAATGACCATCAGCAGCATCAGAGCTTGGAGAAGCCTAATTACCGTGACTAAATGGTGTGGCGGTAATACGGTCACTGCAACAGCCCTAAGTGTGTGTGTGTGTGTGTGTGTGTGTGTGTGTGTGTGTGTGTGTGTGTGTGTGTGTGTGTGTGTGTGTGTGTGTGTGTGTGTGTGTGTGTGTGTGTGTGTGTGTGTGTGTGTGTGTGTGTGTGTGTGTGTGCATACATGCGTTTGTGCATACATGCGTTTGTGCATGTGTGCTCACATGCATGCTTGCATAGGTGCTTGCATGCATGCTTGTGGACCTACTTCTCAAACGTGGGAGCATCCTAGTTCAGAATTAGTCATTCATTAAGATCTCCGGCTGTGTGCGTATGTGCAACAAGATCTCACAAATTGATACGGATTGACTTCACTATTCAACGTTTTTCCGGGGGGATAAACATCACATTTTAACAGTTAAGTTTAGTCATTAATTCCGAATGGTTAAGGTAAGGGTTAAGGTTTGGCATACGTTTAAAACCAAAAAATACACAAAAAAGGGCCTAGCATTAAGATTGAACACAGCCCCGGAGCCGGAGCTCGCACCTTTCGCAATGCCCTAGCAAGCCACAAGCCTACTTGATGGTAATAGAATGTATGGTTTTGAAGGCATCTCCGGACATCCTGGGGACCTGGACAAATGTTGCATATTGCCTTGGATCTCGTGTTTGTGTGTTTTAGCTCTGTCTCTCTAACTGACACTGTCCTGTGTTCTGACAGCTACAAACAGACAGACACGGTTCCCAAAGAGACGACGCTGTAACCGTAGCGTATCTGTGTTCTGAACGTTGGTCAGCCACCGTTGAAACGCGTCACCTATAATCAATGAGACATGCCACACCGGCCTCAGAAACAACACTGCAGTGAATAAGCTCTTCAGTGAAGTAGCCATCTTTTTAAGCCGATTTTCAAGGGTTCTATGAGTCTGTGAAGTGTAAACAACATTGGCACAATGTCAAAAAAAATCCTGTTGTTTTTACGGTAACTTACTGACAGCCAGTTACCTGTAATTACTGTAAAAAAGGTACAGTATGTTACTGTAAATTCCCCCAAAACTTTGGTTAACAGTACATTCATTTTTACAGTAACTTACAGGTAACTGGCTGCCAGTAAATTACCGTAAAAATAACAGGATTTCCCCCCCCAGTGCAGTCAAAAATCTAGCAGAACACTCAATGCTCACGAAACACATGCAACACACGTTGGCTGTGAAGTGTTAGATTCAGGACCAGGTCAATGGTTACAAAGCATTGCATCAGGTGCTATTTCCTTCAGAAAAGAAAAGTTGAGTGAAGGCGAATAGACTGTATAAGACAGTCTAAGTGTATAAGTGTTGAGCGCTAGCTCAAGCTCTGTATGGTATTTTATGTAGAAGATCGTCAGGGTCATCACTCTCACGGTCTCACGGCAGAATTAGACTTTCATCCATCTTTCGCACGTTTCGAAGTTGTTCCAAAGGTCACATTTTTAAGCGTTTAAGGTTATGTTTAGGCCTTAACTCTGAAATCTTAAGGTTAAGCATTAACTCTGAACGGTTAAGGTAAGGGTTAAGGTTCGAGATAAGCTTAATACTTAAAACCTTAGAAAACAACTTTCCATCGCTGGATTCAAACATGGAACCTTTGGCACCAGAGGTAGATGGTTACACGCATCCACTATCCCCGTCCGCAATGCCCTAGCAAAACCTACAAGAAGGTAACAGCGGTCACTGTTTCCCCGAGTGGCCAGTTTCCACGTCATCTCCCTATGTCCTCAGATATTAATAGATGTTGAATACTGACTTGTATCACGGGGTGACCTGGCTGCACTTATACATGACATCACATTCTATCATTCTCATCAGGTACAGTACATGCTCTCAATACTGTTTTGTGACATTCTCTTCATAAGCTGTTGAGAAGTAAATGCTACCCTGCCCCAGTGCCTAAACTCTCTAACAAGTCTAATCTGTCTGTTTACCAGATCACTGCCTTTATCATCAGAGGAGAGCGATCTGTGACATAATAATAATAGATTACACTGCGTGAATCGAATCTCAGATACAGGCACCTCATTCTGCAAAACATCAAAACGCAGACTACATTATCACTGCTACATCTGGAAGGAGACAGAGACAGTTTCATGTTATTGCTTTGCTGCTGCTGTTTCATCCCCTGGGGGGAAACAAAAAAACAGATATTAGCTTATCCCCTGGTTAGTTTCTCTCTCTCTCTCTCTCTCTCTCTCTCTCTCTCTCTCTCTCTCTCTCTCTCTCTCTCTCTCTCTCTCTCTCTCTCTCTCTCTCTCTCTCTCTCTCTCTCTCTCTCACTCTCTCACTCTCTCACATATGGCCCCATGCAAGCAGTCCCAGTATGTTCTGTAATTAATATTGCATCGGTTGTCTGGCTGTTAGCTATTTACCCATGATACACTTACTGATAGCCGTGTGTGTGCACAGGCACATGGACAGATAGGGCTCTACCTGTGCAGAGCAAATGCTTCTTTACCCTTCCAGTCTCCAAAGTGATCTTTTCGGTGGTGGTATCATTTTCCCCAAAATGTTTTTAAAAATATTTATTTACGTATATAATCAATATAAAAAAACAGTTTAGGCCTAGATATATAATCAATATAAAAAAACAGTTTAGGACTACGTATATAATCAATATAAAAAACAGTTTAGGCCTACGTATATAATCAATATTAAAAAACAGTTTAGGCCTAGGTATATAATCAATATTAAAAAACAGTTTAGGCCTACGTATATAATCAATATAAAAAAACAGTTTAGGCCTACGTATATAATCAATGTAAAAAAAACAGTTTAGGCCTACGTATATAATCAATATTAAAAAACAGTTTAGGCCTACGTATATAATCAATATAAAAAAAACAGTTTAGGCCAGATTTATAATCAATAGAAAAAACAGTTTAGGCCTACGTATATAATCAATATAAAAAAACAGTTTAGGCCTACGTATATAATCAATATAAAAAAACAGTTTAGGCCTACGTATATAATCAATATTAAAAAACAGTTTAGGCCTACGTATATAATCAATATAAAAAAAACAGTTTAGGCCTACGTATATAATCAATATAAAAAACAGTTTAGGCCTACGTTTATAATCAATATAAAAAAACAGTCTTCAATATGATGGGATGAAGATGTAATATGTTTTTGGGGAATTTATTATGATATTCACTGGGAGTCTATGGTCCTTCTGTAGCTCAGTTGGTAGAGCATGGCGCTTGTAACGCCAGGGTAGTGGGTTCAATCCCAGGGACCACCCATACGTAGAATGTATACACACATGACTGTAAGTCGCTTTGCATAAAGGCGTCCGCTAAATGGCATATATATTATATATATTTATATATATATATTTGTGAGAAAGAACAGGGCAACCCGGCTGGCAACTTGAACAAGCACTCTTCAGGCAGGTGATGGCGCAGTGCAGAAAAAAACATGCTTTCCAGCCAATCACGCAACCTCTGCTACAAGTAAGCCGAATGATTTTCCTTGCTCTGGCCTCCAGAGAAGTGACATGATATGTCCCTAGTTGATATGGGCAGCTAACACAAAATCACTTTCAGCTCCAAATGCAGGTGTAAAACGCAGTTTATTTCTGTAGCCTATCTTGCGTTTTGAAAATGCATCACCGTTTATGGCTGTAATGACAGGCAATACATTTCAGCAGCGATTGTGTGCGCATGTTCGCGTGTGCACACATGCAGGTGCGATCGCGGGGGTCGCACGTTTTGTACCGCTCTCTTTTGGGGTCAAACATTTTGAAAACTATTGCAATACATTATAGTGACAAAACATTTAGTTCGTTTGGACATAGTAATAGTATGACACAGTATTTCTGTCAGTATTTCTGGAATTGGGTCTTTGTCAATAAGTGCAGCATGCATTCCTTTTCCAAATAGTTTAATAGTTCACTCATCAGATTGTGCCGCTTTCCCCTCATCTTGTGATAGCTGTTTCAACAAGTCTTTTTTTGTGCACGACCCTGTGTGTGCACCTACCTGTATATGTGTGAGTGTTTGCTTGTGTGTGTATATGCTCTGTGATCTCAGGACAGACTAAGGTCATTATCATCACTTACCATGGCTGGAATATACAAATGCATTAGCTCAAAGCTTTGCATAGTCCTTGTTTCCCTGTCTGGTTTAGCATGCTTGTGGCCGTTTGAGCATGCTGGTATGGACAAATGTTTCTTTTTTTTGTTGGTGTGGGTTTTTGTTTGAGATGGTAGTTGTGTGTAATGTGTCATTCCAAGCTCTCAAGCACTCATACCTACCTGTTATTGGTTGCCCCCCCCCCCGTGCCTGTATGTGTGTACGTGTGCAGAAGTGTGTGGGTGTCTGCGCGTGATTCACTCCAGCCACTGTCGTCAGAATTAGAATGGTCCCCACCGTTCTGCTGAAGGTTTGAGTTCCGCTGTAATTTCCTGTTCAAAGGATCTGAGTCTGAGAAGCCAAGCCACAATTACCGCTAGAAAGGCATGACCGACCAGGAGAGACACCGTAATTGAGTTCAATTTTAGTTTCTGAATAGATCATTCTATTAATTTCAGGAAATAAATATAGTTCTCTACTGTCTGAAAATACTTGCACTCAGGAAAGAGTACGTTTGGATGGAAATAAGGAAATGTCTGAGTTCCTAGTACAACACACACAAACACAGAATCCCTTCAGTACTGCCACCCTGAACTCATGCGACCTCTGCAGCACTGCAAATCTCTTTTTTAAGAACCAAGGACAGCAGCCACTGAAAAGTGTTTTTTTTCCCAGCAGCATCACTCCCAACATATTCAGCGCTATGGACAGCAATCCCACGACGTGGCACCATCACCCTCCGGCACCCTCCTTCCATCCTCGGATAAGCAATGTCCTAATAATCTCACCTGAGACCAAGCATTTAAGCAGTTTCAGGCATCCTTGCAAGGATATAAGACTGATTTAGCCACACTAGGAACAGAGGTTAGGGAGCCGGCAAAGCCAAGCAGAATACAACTGCCCAGGTGCTATGTCTAACAAACCTCTTTATAGGGACTGACCTGAGCCCCCTGCAGCCTTTGTCATCCTGCCTGGCCTGCACCTATTTTTGCTCTGATGCCATGCCTTTTCATTTGGACTCCGAACACATGAAGTGCTCCAGGGCTCAGCTGTACTTTGTGTTTGCCTTGTCATTTCTACTCCTGTCTGAGGCCACAACCGCACACGTGCACTTGCACACACACTCACGCACATCTGCACCAATGACACTAGTGAGTGAGTTGCAGTCTGACTTGGAGTTACTTGCTCTGAATTGATCTTCTGTCTGCTAGTCTCAACATTCACCATGAACTCCGTATATTCTTCTCTCTCTCCCCCTCATGCTCTCTCTTTCTAATGTACTCTCTTACTCTCTCTTACTCTCATGCTCTCTTGCCCTCTCTCATGCTCTCTCTCTCTTTCTCTCTCATGCTCTCTCTCTCTCTCTCTCTCTCTCTCTCTCTCTCTCTCTCTCTCTCTCTCTCTCTCTCTCTCTCTCTCTCTCTCTCTCCCTCTCATGCTCTCTCTCATGCTCTCTTGCCCTCTCATGCTCTCCCTCTCATGCTCTCATGCTCTCTCTCATGCTCTCTCTCATGCTCTCTCACATGCTCTCACATGTTCTCTCTCTCTCTCTCTCTCTCTCTCTCTCTCTCTCTCTCTCTCTCTCTCTCTCTCTCTCTCTCTCTCTCTCCTCTCTCACATCTCTCTCCCTCTCACATGCTCTCTCCCTCTTTCTCTCTCTCTCTCTCTCTCTCTCTCTCTCTCTCTCTCTCTCTCTCTCTCTCTCTCTCTCTCTCTCTCTCTCTCTCTCTCTCTCTCTCTCTCTCTCTCTCTCTCTCTCACTCTCACTCTCACTCTCTTTTTGTGTGTCACTCGCATGATCTCTCTCATGCACTCTCTCACTCACTCTCTCTCTGCAGTAGTGTACAATGGGTCAGGCTGGCTCGGGGGGCCATTAACCTCACATAACACACATAACAATAGTGTCCATGAGTGTGTGGTTATGTGGTTATGTGTATGGGTGTAGAACTGTAGGTGACTAATAGTGTTGTTAGATGTCAGAGCTGAAAGGGAATCTGACACTCTCAAATCTCACTGCAGACGTTCAAATAATAAACATAAATGACGCACAACCAAAACCCTCTTCTCATCTAACCTCATGTGGTTTGTGGTGTGTTTGTATTTGAAGTGGTGTGTGTTGTTTGTCACGCGCGCTGAATACAACAGGCGTAGACCTTACCGCGAAATGCTTACTTACAAGCCCTTGGCCAACAATGCAGAGTTTTTTTAAGTAAGAAAATATATGTATAAAAAAATGTGGCTATATACAAGGGGTATCGGTAGTTAGTTAATGTGCAGGGGTACAGGTTAGTGAGGTAATTGAGGTTATATGTACACGTAGGTATGGGTAAAGTGACTATGCATAGATAATAAACAGCAAGTAGCAGCAGCGTATTAAAGGGAGTCAATGCAAATAGTCTGGGTAGCCATTTTATGAACTGTTCACCAGTCTTATGGCTTGGGGGTAGAAGCTGTTAAGGAGCCTTTTGGACCTAGACTTGGTGCTCTGGTACTGCTTGCCATGTGCTAGCAGAGAGAACGGTCTATGACTTTGGTGGCTGGAGTCTTTGAACATGTTTAAGGCTTTTCTTTTCCACCTCCTGGTATAGAGGTCCTGGACGGCAGGACCTCTATAAGCTTGGTCCCGGTGATGTATTGGGCCGTACGCACTAACCTCTGTAGCGTCTTGTGGTCTGATACTGAGCAGTTGCCATACCAAGTGATGATGCAACCAGTCAGGATGCAACCAGTCAGGATGCTCTCGATGGTGCAGCTGTAGAAATTTCTGAGGAACACTCTTTCTTTACCATATATTTTGTCTTTATATAAGTAAATATTGTTAAATAGGAATAATTTAAGCTATTGTTAGATTGACGTTGCTAGCTACTGTACTTATTTACCTCAGCCTGCCTAGTCAGCTAGCCAGCTACTAAGCTCGTCAGCTAGCTAACCAGACAGTTTTATTTAGCTAACGTTAGCTAGCTAGCTACTGTAACTGTTATTGTAGCTTTCTGTTTGTATGTGGCTTGCACTTCTGTGGCATACCTCGAGGAGATTTTCTTTTATCTTTCCAACCAGCCGAAGTACTATGAAGACACCCCTGATCTCGACAAGAGGCGAAATATTCAGAGAAATGCACATTTCAGGGTAACGTTAAGCAGTTAACTTCTATTAGATAACTGGACGGATTTAGCTATGTACAATCATTTTTCATCAACCATTTTCCATCTAGCTAGTTGCTATCTATACTTAGAGTTCAGTGGAAGCTGCTGAGGGGAGGATGGCTCATAATAATGTCTGAAATGGAGTAAATGTAATGGTATCAAACACGTGGAAACCAATTGATTGCATTCCAGCCATTATTATGAGCCGTCCTCCCCCCAGCAGCCTCCACTGATATAGTCATATGTCTGTCATATTGAGGTATCTAGCTATAAATAGAACCTGATCAATCAAATCGATAGGTGGAAGCAATTATGTTAATTGCAAATGATCTAAACTGGGTGTCTTCGCTAGATAGACACAGGGAGCAGAGTGGAAGAAAGTGAGAAAGAAAGAAAGAAAGGGAGAGAGAGGTGGGAAGAGAGTGGAAGACAGAGAGAGATGGAGAGAGAAACAGAGAGAGAAAGACAGCAGCGCAAATGTACTTAGACTTGAGTAATTCAACAACTCTTCTCTTCCAACTTGTTGGACAATCACATGTACGGGGGAAGGATGGCCAGCCAGACAGGAGGCTGATTTTTACTAAGGAGGAGAAGGAGGCCGTGCTGACCGAGATGCATGCAGGCCATTTCAGTGAAGCGCATGATTGCCAAAATCAACCTACGCTTCTTCTGACAGGGAATTGTCAAGGAGATGGACAGCTGGGCAAGTGAAATAATCTTTTGTTTATAAATTTTATGATTATGATTTCCAATGATTGTCACATCAGAGAGCACACAATGTTTCAATTTTCCAATTTTTTGCTTAATAGTCAGTATCCAGTCTAGCCTGCCAGAAGTTTGAGAAGGCGAAGACTATGGCGCCGGAGTTGAAGCCCATCAGTTGTTTCACCATGGCACATGATCAGCAAGTGTCCCAATTCAAATTAGCACTGATAAGTTGTTTTGTAATGGTTGCTTTATTTGACCACAGCGGAGTTAAATATTATAGAGTGTGTGTGTGTGTGTGTGTGTGTGTGTGTGTGTGTGTGTGTGTGTGTGTGTGTGTGTGTGTGTGTGTGTGTGTGTGTGTGTGTGTGTGTGTGTGTGTGTGTGTGTGTGTGTGTGTGCGTGCGTGCGTGCGTGTGTGTGTGTGTGTCAGTATCCTTACAAATATGAACATCTGCATACTGTATGACACAGATACGGGTAAGAATAAAGAAATCTTCTCTCTAACACTTAACATTTATGGGGTGGACCTCATCAGACCCTTCACGGAATCCAGGGATGGCAACAGCTGGTGTCTGATGGCGACCGATCACTTTACCCAAGTGGGTGGAGGGCAAGGAAATACCCATTAAGGTCAGTAAAGGAGGAGTACGTGCTTAACTCTATATTCCCTTCTGTAACCCATTAAGGGTGCTTGGAACCAAAAATAGATTTTCTTTTTGTATGATAGCCATCAAGGATGAGACAAGCGAGGCCACCTCCAAGGCGATGGTGGACATCTTCAACACCCACGGTTCTCCTGAGGTCATCTTGAGTGACCGAAGTCATGAACGCTGGAACAATCTACTGATGTTATAGGTCATATTCTGTCACCAATGGTTTGTTTAATTTATTTTTTACAATTTGTTTTTTTTGTTTTTCCATGGTACATAATCAGACATATTTTAATATCTTACATTGTCAATAGAAATCGCTTTCCTAACCCCTCCTCCAGGTTTGGTGACTGGACCAACCAGACCCTCCAGACTGCCATGGGCGAGTCCCTTGATTGATAGCAGAAAGGGTGGGAGAACAACCTGAAGGTAATTCTCATTGCACACAACAGCAGCATCCAGGCCTCCACCGAGTACAGACGGGAACCGCAGCCGTTGACTGAGGTAAAAAAAAATGCAATTGTAGATACAATTATGACATATACTGAAGTCTTTCAAATATGTGATTGACTTAGTGTTGTTGTTTGTCTATTGTTATTTTTGTATAACATACTTTCAGATCTCTGAAACCCCCATCGGTAGTTGTCGAATCTTCGAGGACCACTTTCAGGCACGGACGGAGAAGGATGTGGAGGTTTTTGACCAGGTAAAACTGATTGTCCGCTGTTAATTTATTTTCTGGCACCTCCAAGAGATATGTAAAAAAAAATGTATTTGTAATATGGAATGTAATTTCATTTATTCCTGTATTCAATCAAGGTGAGACTGAACATGGACAAGGTGCAGGAGAATCAGAAGGGGACCAAGTGCCATGACATCTGGGTGAATGACTTGGTTTGGAAGAAGGACGAAAGGAAGGCGAGACCTGGGGAAACCTCGCCGTTATTTCGCTCCTAGCTGGGGTCACCATCTGTTAAAGTGAATATTAAAAAATCTCTCATAATAACTATTTTCATTTGCTCACAAAATAACCTGAAGCTAGTTTAAGTTTCCTGAATACTGATATTTCTCTCTTTGTCTATCTAGGGTTACCTCGGTGGAAGCCAACAATCTTCTACAGTTGGAGCAGTTGGACGGTCGACCACCGAAAGCCATGACGCTCTACACTTCAGTGAAGCCCAATAGACAAAGTACATTAACCTTTGGTTGACATTTGAGAAAGCAAGAAATTGCCGTTATGCTTATAAAAATGTACCTCTTCAATTTACCTCTCCAAATGACTTTAGGACCATCGACAGTCCGAGCCCCCCAGGAGGTATCCCATCCACCAGAACAAGTGAGTTCGGATCAGTCTGATTCTCTGTGCTCTGAGTCAGAGGAGGACCAGCTTGAGGTAGGCTATACCTTCCAAAAGTGTTGAAAAGTACATATCTACCATTTATAACACTGCACTAATCCATCAGTTTTTCTCACAATAAAGTGTAACCTGTGTGTTTCCTTGTTTACGTCTCTGTCTCTTACCCTGTCCCCTTTAAATCTGCTCCTGTTCTCCAGGACCTAGGGGTTCTGCCCAACGCCCAGATGTTACATCATCTACAGCTACTGTTGTTGTCAATATCTGCTAAGAAGGTTTTTTGCTCTATCATACTGGGCACATAATATGTGAAATACACAGATGAGCTAAAAGCACTAGCACTGCAAACACAGAACAAGCAGTTCCTGGACTTTGGAGTCTCCCTCTTCAAGTCCCCGTTCTGAGACAGGCTGGCTATTGAGAACAAGTGACAGGCAGAACCTCCCGCCCACACAGCACCCACGACCTCTATATTCCACACACCAGAATTCAGTATTTTAGTCTATGATTGCCGTGTGAGTGTACAAAAAATCTGCGAAAATAAATGAATGACACAACTGTACCAAAAACTATCGAAGTTTATGTATTAAAATCTGAAATATTGGCAGTTTGTTTTTCACAGCCGTTTCACAAGGTGTTCATTATTGTTGTAAGGTATCCTTTGATGTTATTGATTTGTTCCACATTATATTCATTGTCCTAGGACCAACAATAGATACATACAGTTGAAGTCAGAAGTTTACGTACACTTAGGTTGGAGTCATTAAAACTCATTTTTCAACCACTCCACAAGTGTTAACCAACTATAGTTTTGGCAAGTTGGTTAGGACATCTACTTTGTGCATGACACAAGTAATTGTTACAACAATTGTTTACAGACAGATTATTTCACTGTATCACAATTCCAGTGGGTCAGAAGTTTACATACACTAAGATGACTGTGCCTTTAAACAGCTTGTGAAATTCCAGAAAATTATGTCATGGCTTTAGAAGCTTCTGATAGGCTAATTGACATCATTTGAGTCAAATGTCGGTGTACCTGTGGATGTATTTCAAGGCCTACCTTCAAACTCAGGGCCTCTTTGCTTGACATCATGGGAAAATTTAAAGAAATTAGCCAAGACCTCAGCAAAAAATTGTAGACCTCCACAAGTCTGGTTCATCCTTGGGAGCAATTTCCAAACACCTGAAGGTACCACATTCATCTGTACACAAACACGAGTACGCAAGTATAAACACCATGGGACCATGCAGCCGTCATACCACTCAGGAAGGATACGTGTTCTGTTCTCCTAGAGATGAACGTACTTTGGTGCGAAAAGTGCAAATCAATCCCAGAACAACAGCAAAGGACCCTGTGAAGATGCTGGAGGAAACAGGTGCAAAAGTATCTTTATCCACCGTAAAACAAGTCCTATATCGACACAACCTGAAAGGCCGCTCAGCAAGGAAGAAGCCACTGCTAAAAAACCTCCATAAAAAAGCAACTCTACGGTTTGTAACTCCACATGGGGACAAAGATCGTACTTTTTGGAGAAATGTCCTCTGGTCTGATGAAACAAAAATAGAACTGTTAAGCCATAATGACCATCGTTATGTTTGGAGGAAAAAGGGTGAGGCTTGCAAGCTGAAGAACACCATCCCAACAGTGAAGCACAGGGTTGGCAGCATCATGTTGTGGGGTGCTTTGCTGCAGGAGGGACTTGTGCACTTCACAAAATAGATGGCTTCATGAGGAAGGAAAAAGATGTGGATATATTAAAGCAACATCTCAGGACATCAGTCAGGAAGTTAAAGCTTGGTCGCAAATGGGTCTTCCAAATGGACAATGAGCTCAAGCATACTTCCAAAGTTGTGACAAAATGGCTTAAAACCTCTTGAGTGTAAGGGGCAGTATTTTGATGTTTGGATGAAAAACATACCCAAATGAAACTGCTTGTTCTTCAGGCCCAGAATCTAGAATATGCATATAATTGTCAGATTAGGATCGAAAACACTCTAAAGTTTCCAATAAAGGTCAAAATATTCTCTGTGAGTATAACAGAACTGATATTGCAGGCGAAAACCTGAGGAAAATCCAAAGAGGAAGTTCCTTCTATTTTGAAAGCTCCCTGTTCCATTGCATGGCTTCCCTCCATTTAAAGGGATATCAACCAGATTCCTTTTCCTATGGCTTCCAAATGGTCTGAACAGTCTTTAGACATAGTTTCAGGCTTTTATTCTGAAAAATGAGCGAGAAAGATCACATCGCGTTAGTGGATGGCTGGTGCCCGCAGAGTTTTGCACGCGTGAGCAGCTTGGAGCAGAAATGTTCTCTCTCCTATTGAAAAAGCTATGGTCCGGTTGAAATATTATCGATTATTTATTGTAAAAACAGCCTGAGGATTGATTATAAAAAACGTTTAACGTGTTTCAACGAACTTTACGGATACTATTTGTAATTTTCGTCTGCCATAACGCACCAACCAAATGGATTGCTTTTGTGACTTTTGTGACCAATCTACTTTGCTGCTAGCTGTTTGTAATGTTTTGTCTGTTGAGAGAGATGTCCTTACATAAACGTTTGGTTTGCTTTCACCGAAAAGCTTTTTTGAAATCTGACACGCCAGGCGGATTAACAACAAGCTAAACTGTGTTTTGCTATTTTGCACTTGTGATTTCATGAAAATGAAATATTTCTAGTAATTTAATTCAAATTTGGAGCTCTCCAATTCAGAGGATGTTGACGAAAATGATCCCGCTAAAGGGATGGATGCGCCAAGAAGTTAAGGACAACAAAGTCAATGTGTTGGAGTGGCCATCACAAAGCCTTGACCTCAAACCCATGGAAAATGTGTGGGCAGAACTGAAAAAGCGTGTGCGAGCAAGGATGCCTACAACCTGACTTAGTTACACCAGCTCTGTCAGGAGGAATGGGCCAAAATTCACCCAACTTATGGTGGGAAGCTTGTGGAAGGCTACCCGAAACGTTTGACCCAAGTTAAACAATTTAAAGTCAATGCTACCAAATACTAATTGAGTGTATATAAACTTCCGAACCACTGGGAATGTGATGGAAGAAATAAAATCTGAAATAAATTATTCTCTATTATTCTGACATTTCACATTCTTAAAATAAAGTGGTGATCCTAACTGACCCAAGACAGGGAATTTTTACTTGGATTAAATGTCAGGAATTGTGACAAACTGAGTTTAAATGTATTTAGCTAAAGTGCATTTTAACTTCTGACTTCAACTGTATATATTCAACCACATTGGTGTACTAATGAGATATGCGAGATAAAAAAAAATCATAATGGAGGAGGATTGAAATGATGTTATTTCAGTGTAGACAAAGGAAGGGCAGGTGAAAATAAAACTGTGACAGCCAGACAAGCCAGTGTATGAATCAAACAGATTTGCATATGGATGGAGTGGAAATTAGCTGACTTCCTGATCTGTAAGGTAAGACATGGATTTCATGTTGTAATGTTAGGTACCCAAAAGTAGTTTGAATTAATGTTTCCATTTTATTAGCTTGTTTGCGTAGAGATTATGACAAGAACGTCATTTAGGCTGTAATGATCTCCTCATTCGAATCACTAGGCAATCACACCGTTGATATAGTTTATCGAATCCCATTGTGACGCCGTGGGGGACACTATTTTGCCTGGGGACATTATTTGGCATGACAGACCCATGCCAAGTATTTTCAGTCTCCTGAGGGGGAATAGGCGTTGTCGTGCCCTCTTCACAACTATATTGGTGCGTTTGGACCATGATCATTTGTTAGTGATGTGGACATCAAGGAACTTGAAGCTCTTGACCTGCTCCTCTACAGTTCCATCGATGTGAATCGGGGCGTGCTCGGTCCTCCTTTTCCTGTACTCCACAATCATCTCCTTTGTCTTGTTCACATTGAGGGAGAGGTGATTGTCATGGCACCACACTACCAGGTGTCTGACCTCCTCCCTATAGGCTGTCTCATTGTTGTCGGTGATCAGACCTACCACCGTTGTGTCGTCAGCAAACTTAATGATGGTGTTGGAGTCGTGGGTGACCAAGCAGTCGTGGGTGAACAGGGAGTACAGGAGGGGACTAAGCACGTACCCCTGAGGGACCACTGTGTTGAGGATCAGTGTGGAAGGATCCAGTTGCAGAAGGAGGAATTTGCTTTGAGGGCACTATGATCGCTGAGCTGTAGTCAACGACAGAATTCTCATGTAGGTCTTCCTTTTGTCCAGGTGGGAAAGGTCAGTGTGGACTGCAATAGAGATTGCGTCATCTGTGGATCTGTTGGGGCGGTATACGAATTGTAGTGGGTGTTGGGTTTCTGGGATGATGGTGTTGATGTGAGCCATGACCAGCCTTTCAAAGCACTCCATGGCTACAGATGTGTGTGCTACTGGGCGGTAATCATTTAGGCAGGTTACCTTTGCGTTCTTGGGCACAGGGACTATGGTGGTCTGCTTAAAACATGTAGGTATTACAGACTCTGTCAGGGAGAGGTTGAAAATGTCAGTGAATGTCAGCCCTGCGGCCTTGTGAATGTTGGCCTGTTTAAAGGGCTTGCTGACATCGGCTACGGAGAGCGTGATAACAAAGTCGTCTGTTGAGTGTGTGCAAGAGTGTGTATGATCAAGTAGAATTTTTAAATCAGGGGAAAACCTCTACCTAGGATTCAACCACAGACTTTCTCCCTCTCTCTTTCTCTCCCTCTCCCTCTCTCTTATATACCTGTCTCTCTTATCTTTAGCTTTAAAGCTCCTCAGCAGGATATCAGCTCTCCTCTCCTCTCTTCCTCTCTTCTTCTTTCTTTCCAATAGATTCAGAGAGGATTCACCCAGACTAATCTCTCTCGCCCTCATCACCTGATCAAACCAGTCTCCGCGTCATCTGCATAATACCTATCTGTCACGTCTCGCTCTACTCTGTCTCACATCTCTCTCTAACCTCTGTCACGTCTCTCTCTACTCTCTCTCACATCTCTCTACTCTCTCTCACATCTCTCTCTAACCTCTGTCACGTCTCTCTCTACTCTCTCTCACATCTCTCTACTCTCTGCCAC
The DNA here is from genome assembly GCF_021184085.1 of Oncorhynchus gorbuscha. Taxonomy (NCBI): domain Eukaryota; kingdom Metazoa; phylum Chordata; class Actinopteri; order Salmoniformes; family Salmonidae; genus Oncorhynchus; species Oncorhynchus gorbuscha. Next base: position 6,026,510 of record NC_060192.1, on the reverse strand, counting down.
ATCTCTCTCTACTCTGTCTCACATCTCTCTACTCTCTGTCACGTCTCTCTCTACTCTCTCTCACATCTCTCTACTCTCTCTCACATCTCTCTCTACTCTGTCTCACATCTCTCTCTAACCTCTGTCACGTCTCTCTCTACTCTCTCTCACATCTCTCTACTCTCTGCCACATCTCTCTCTAACCTCTCTGTCTCACATCTCTCTACTCTCTGCCACATCTCTCTCTACTCTCTCTCACATCTCTCTACTCTCTGCCACGTCTCTCTCTACTCTCTCTCACATCTCTCTACTCTCTGCCATATCTCTCTCTACTCTGTCTCACATCTCTCTCTACTCTCTCTCACATCTCTCTACTCTCTGCCACATCTCTCTCTACTCTGTCTCACATCTCTCTACTCTCTGCCACGTCTCTCTCTACTCTCTCTCACATCTCTCTACTCTCTGCCACGTCTCTCTCTACTCTCTCTCACATCTCTCTACTCTCTGCCACATCTCTCTCTACTCTGTCTCACATCTCTCTCTAACCTCTGTCACGTCTCGCTCTACTCTATACTCTCTGTCACGTCTCTCTCTCCTCTCTACTCTCTGTCCTGTTAAGAGGAAATACAGAAAGCATCATCCTACTCTCTTTCTGTTGTTCTCTTCAGTCTGACACAGATCTGCTATGGATTATCCCCATTCTACTGAAGCTCTACTACTCACAAAGTGCAGTCTGAGAGAGAGAGAGAGAGAGAGAGAGAGTAAGAGCGAGAGAGAGAGAGATAGAGAGGGCGAGAGAGGGAGAGAGAGAGAGATAGAGAGGGAGAGAGAGAGAGAGATAGAGAGGGCGAGAGAGGGGGAGAGAGAGACAGTGTGTGTGGGTTACAGTGAGTACTCAGCTCACTTCTTCACAAAATGGTTTTGTACAACGTATCCTCTTGTCAATGTGCAATGTTATTGTTACATTTCTGTTTATTGGACAGATAATGTCTACTTCAGTTCCACCTGAATCAATGTGAAGGCACTGTATTATCCATGTCTATATATATATATATACACTGAGTGTACAAACATTAAGTACACCTTCCCAATATTGAGTTGCATGGGGCTTGGACGCTACAAGGTGTCAAAAGCGTTCCAAAGAGATGCAGGCCCATGTTGACTCCAATGCTTCCCACAGTTGTGTCAAGTTGGCTGGATGTCCTTTGGGTGGTGGACCATTCTTGACACACACGGGGAAACTGTTGAGCATGAAAAACCCAGCAGCGTTGCAGTTCTTTAAACACTCTTGATCTTGAAGTTCTTGACACAAACCAGTGCTCCTGGCACCTATTACTATACCCCGTTCAAACGCACTTAAATCTTGTGTCTTGCCCCTCAATTGTCTCAAGGCTTAAAAATCTTTCTTTGACCCGTCTCCTCCCCTTCATCTACACCGATTGAAGTGGATTTAACAAGTGTCATCAATAAGGAATCATAGCTTTCACCTGGATTCACCTGGTCAGTCTATGTCATGGAAAGAACATGTGTCCTTAATGCTTTGTCCACTCAGTGTCTTTTTAAGTGAAAATGCCCTCGTAGCCGGTGTTTGGAGGATATATTGGCACAGGTGTTGTTAGGCCCGAGACGAAGTAAATCATGATTGACATATTTTCATTCAAATATTTTAATTAAAAACTTTATTTTCATTAATTTCTGGTTGCTACCCAAGCTGGCTGGTCGTTCGTTCTATCAGTTTGGTTGCCAGAGACGCTACCCAGTCGTTCAGTCTTTTTGTTTGGTATCTATGGACGCGACCCCGAAGTTTGTTCTGAATTTTCCATTGCTATACTGGCGGGCAACATTCTCATCCCTTGCTTGCTAGCTAGCCAACTACGGCTAACTTACAGTCACGTCAAACGTCAAAAAGATCAACAACAGCAGCTGCAGTTGCATTTGTTTAAGCTGTCCTCCAGTGACATCCATAACAATGAGCTAAATGAGGCTCCATTTCACCTGGCATAGAAAATGTGCTCACTCGTCAGGACACTGTTGTTCAGAGGAGCTAGCCAACAACACAGCTAACGCAGTCACTTCCAACTGAAGCTAGAAAGACAGCAAACTAGCTGTACTTCGTTTCGTTTTACCTTTTTTCCATGGACATTTCTTTGTATATATCCATAAAAATGATGCCAGCTGATTCATGATTTAGACTGGCTGAGAAACGGTGCCTGCCTGTCTGTCTCGTCCCGACTCCCGACACGTTCACTACTGTAGTATGGGACAGCTGGAGATCGAATTTGAATGTTGAAACAATGTTGCAAATGTCGGAGAGACAGACAGCAGGTTTATACAAATCTCCTGTTGAAAACACAATGTTAGTCTAAAAGAAATGTGAGCTAATGTCTAGAGTAGATGCTTTAAGAGGTGGACATCAAGATTATAAATTCTCTGGCTGGGCTGATGAGACCGTGGATTGAGCAGTCGGATGAAACAGGGTAAATAGCCATTTTAACGTCATAAATTTAGCCGGTGGTAAGTTGTGGAATAGACACCGTCTGGAATGCGGTTTTAACCAATCAGCATTTAAAATTAGACCCACCCGTTGTATAAACACCTCCATTTGTCTATACATCTAAACTTGTATACATATTTGTCTGTACGTTTATACTACTATACCACTCCTATGAGTATTCCGCTCCTATTCCACAAGAAGTGGGGCAGGAAATGGTGTGTGTGTATAATGTAAAACTGTAGCTTCAATGTAATATAATGTAATATTCCTTTGTAAGTGTAATATATTCTGGTTAAACAGGAGGACTTGGCTTCAGATGGAGGTGATTTTTGTGTTTTAGCCTCCAGTAACACTGCTACTGCTGGGATTCAATTACATAAACCAGGCCGAGCAGTGTCTCTCTCTCTCTCTCTCTCTCTCTCTCTCTCTCTCTCTCTCTCTCTCTCTCTCTCTCTCTCTCTCTCTCTCTCTCTCTCTCTCTCTCTCTCTCTCTCTCTCTCACACACACACGCACACTCACATGCACACACACGCACACTCACATGCACACACGCACACACAGAGAGAGCGAGCACAGAGTGATTCCCTGACATCTCTTTGATGAGCGAGAGACTGGTGCGGATAAGAGAGAGATCAAACACAGCACCAGTAAAACTACAGCTATTACTCCATCCACCTGAGGGAGGGAGAGAAGGACGGAGGGAGGGAGAAAGAGGAGAGGGAGGTGTGTGTGCTTGTGTAAATGTACCAGGTTCAGCAGAACAGGAAGTCTACGCAGAGCTGATTTGAATTAGTTTAGGGAGGGAGGAATTGTTCAGGTAATATGGTTTAATAAGATAGGACTGACAGGGGGTGTGTGTGTGTGTGTGTGTGTGTGTGTGTGTGTGTGTGTGTGTGTGTGTGTGTGTGTGTGTGTGTGTGTGTGTGTGTGTGTGTGTGTGTGTGTGTGTGTGTGTGTGTGTGTGTGTGTGTGTGTGTGTGTGTGTGTGTGTATGAGTGGTGTGTGTATGAGTGTGTGTTTGTATGAGTGGTGTGTATATGAGTGGTGTGTATATGAGTGGTGTGTGTATGGGTGTGTGTTTGTATGAGTGGTGTGTATATGAGTGGTGTGTATATGAGTGGTGTGTGTATGGGTGTGTGTTTGTATGAGTGAATTAGTCTGTGCATGGCATACCTGATTGGAATATGGTTTAATAAGATAGGATTCACAGGGGTGATCTACTAGAATACTTGTTTTAATTTTAAACAGCACCAGGGAGGTTGTGTGCGTCCATTTATGTGCCTATATGATAGAGCACACATGGGACAGAATAGAGCATCATGTTTATGTAGATTCTGTTACACTTTGTAACATGTAAAAGGTTGAAAAGAGAAAGGAGTCATACATTTAAAAAATGCATTTGAGTCATTTAGCAGACGCTCTTATCCAGAGCGACATACAGTAGTGAGTGCAGACATTCTCATCGTTTTTTTCTACTCGTCCCCTGTGGGAATTAAACCCACAACCCTGGCATTGCAAGCTCCATTACCTCCAACTGAGCCACACAGGAAACCGGGAACATTCCCAGAACATTTGCTGAGATCCTAATGAAGTCCTAGTTATGGTTTTGTCTAATATCCCAAAAACATCAAGATTTATTTTTATTTTTAAATGTAATATCCTTGGAATGTTCTCTAATAATCACAAAAATGTTCCCGGAAAAACAAAATTGGTTCTGCGAATGTTCTCCGAACATTCATTAGGTTGGCAACAAATGTTGTCATAACATAAAAACTGTCTAGTCTTGCTGATGATTAAACAATATATAAAACATCCACTTGAATTTGCATTTGAACTCCCATCTGTTGACAGAACAGCCTTTCCAAGTTCTTTAAAGGTCCCCAGACCATTTCATTAGGTTGTGGGGACAGTGTGGGTACATTGCAAGCGATAGGTTCCCAAAGGACAACATGTGCTCAGTTGTGATGACATTCATACAATGTTTAAATTAGGTTGCACAGGACATTCCCTTAAAGGTCCATTGCAACCATTTTTTTATATATTTTTTTTATCTCCATGTCAAATAATTTCTGTGTAACACCTTACCATGATTGTGTTCAAATAAAATGGTCAAAACGAGACAAAAATAGCTTCTTAGAAATGTCTCACCAGGCAGGCCCAAAACTTCATCCCGCCAAAACATTCTGGACTTCACAGGGGTCTTTTCAAACAGCTCTTTTTAGATATATATTACCCCCAATTTCACAATGGGGTAATATAAAACACATAAAAATCATGTTTTCGATTGCACTGGGCCTTTAATTTTGTAAGAATGTTGACATAACACCTGTTCTAAGTTCTTTTGAAGGATCCCAGAACATTTCATTAAGTGACATAACACCTGTTCTAAGTTCTTTTGAAGGTTCCCAGACCATTTCATTAAGTTACGGTCAATGTCTGGAAAGTTGCAAGAATACTCTTGTGATAGTCCCATGTTGTACTTAAGAGGTTGCACAGAACATTCACACAATGTTGAACAATTTCCCACCATTTCCAAAGCATTCCGTTTTTATGATGTTCATAGCATTTTTGTTTTAGGGTTAACATAACATTCCATTGATGTTCACACAATATACATTTACGTATACATTTGACCTTGAAAGTCCTCCTAATGAAAGTCTTGGAAGTCCTCCTAATATTTCAAGAATATATATATTTAAAAAAAAATGTAACATTTAGGTTTTCCCAATATTACCACAACATTCATAGCATTCACATTTCTAGTTCCTTAAAGCAGCCAGGTCACCCATGATTACAAGTCAGTATTCCACGTCCATCCATGTCTGAGGACGTGGGGAGATGATGTGGAAACTGGCCACTAGGGGCAACAGTGAGCACGGTTTTGCTCGGGCATTGTGGATGGGGATTGTGGATGCGCAGTGGATTGTGGATCTGCTATACAACACGTGAATATCATAAGAGTACTCTTGCAACATCCCAGACAACACCCGTAACTTAAGTAAATGTTCGGGGAACCTTTAAACAAGGTCAAAGTGTTCTGTCAACATTCTTACAACACTAAGGGAATTTTCTGTGCAACCTAACTTAAACATTGCATGAATGTTGTTACAACTGACAATATTTTTTAGCATAGGGAACCGATCTCTTGTAATCTACCCACACTGTTCCCACAACCTAATAACATTTTCTTGGACACTTTAAAGAACTCAGAAAGGCTTTTATGTCTACATTCCTGCAACATCAATGGGATGTTTTGTGCAAACTGATACAAACATTATCTGAAAGTCAGCAAAACAGGGCGGTTTTACTGTTTTGTATATGTATATGTTGTCATATCCTCACAATGATCAAATACATGTTTTATGAACTTAGAAAGAACGTTAAAATGTGCTCTGGGGACGTTCTTGTGGATGTTTTTGCCCCCTTAAAGAAACACTGTATTAATCATCTGCACAACTGGACAGTTTATATTTTGTGATGTCCTCACAATGTTCCCACTAGACTGTTCCCACAACCTGTAGAAACACTCTGCAAACCTTTAAAGAACACACAACATGTGTTCTGGGAATGCTCTTGCAACATCCGGGCAAATGTTTTACACAAATCAACAGTTTCTGCGTTACGAGAACAATTTGCCGTAACCTAACAATGGTTCTGGGAACTTTCACAGAACCAATTTTGGCTTGCTGGGAAGTCGTTCAGCTTCATCACATTTCCCTCTTAGCCCAGAAAGTGTGTGTGTGTGTGTGTGTGTGTGTGTGTGTGTGTGTGTGTGTGTGTGTGTGTGTGTGTGTGTGTGTGTGTGTGTGTGTGTGTGTGTGTGTGTGTGTGTGTGTGTGTATGCTGCTAATGTCAGTTGCAGTGGGAGAAAGCAATAATGTGCTCTTAAGAAGTCTTAAGCAGGGGAATAATTCATAAGGTGTGTGTGTGTGTGTGTGTGTCTCTCTCTCCTCGGTCGCCAGGTTTATACAACACTCCAAAGAGTAGTCAGGCTTAGGTTCTCCTCTCTGCTTCTCCCCCTGGACCTTCCTGCCTCCACATCCTACATAGCAGCCAGCCTGAGACAGAAGCAGCATAGGGGAAGTCCTGAGAGGACAGATGGAGGATGTAGGAACGATAGGCACAATTGACATCAGACTGAGCTGAAGGTTCAATGAAGAACCCTGCTCATAAGTTTGTAAATGGAACCTGTATGGTTATATAGAACCATGCAGAAAAAGACACCATATAGCACCATAAAAGGGTTCCGCTATGGTTACAACCTTAAGAACACTTTTTTTAATGGCTCTTTATAGAACCTTTATGTAGAATTGTTGTATAAAGAACCTTTCTCAATCTAAAATGTCCTTTGTGGATCCTTTTAAAGAACCACATGGTTTTTAGTTGTGATCAGCTATATAACATTGTAAAAATTCCATCTGCGTTATTGTGTTCATTGACAAGTTGAATCAAGTGAGCTACCTCTGGAACGTCTGGGAAGTATTGAGAACCACTGATTGATTTAGTCAACTGTTCTCAATTGAATCAAGGCCGTACATGAGTCTTTCACAACACACCGTCACTGGCCACACTCACCCACGGTTGAACAATAGAGCTGTGCCCAAACCAGGCCACAAAATATTCTAATGAACCACCTTCCCTACATTTTAATTATCACTAAAAGAGCAAAGAACCCTTTTGTGAACTGCAAAGAAGCATGGAAGAGCTCAAAGGGTTCTTAGAGTCATTATGGTTCCACCATGAACCATCACCCTTCCCAAAGAACCCTTGAGAGACCGTCTTTGTGTGTGTGTGTGTAGACACAGGGGTTGGGATGTGTCATAGTGTGTTAAGAACTGGGTCATGAATATTTGTGGAGAAGCATTAGTTGATGTGATTAACTCCTAAAAGGACAAATTCATAAATAAAACAGCACATTTCACTACCAGACACATTTAGTTAAGTTTAGTCTATTCATTCGACCATTTAAAAAAAACAAGCACACAAAAACTTGAAAAAGCCATACATGAACATAAGTAGAGTCATGGAGGATAACACACAATACAGTCTGGGACTTATTTCCATTGTTAAATCATGGAGGATAACACACAATACAGTCTGGGACTTATTTCCATTGTTAAATCATGGAGGATAACACACAATACAGTCTGGGACTTATTTCCATTGTTAAATCATGGAGGATAACACACAATACAGTCTGGGACTTATTTCCATTGTTAAATCATGGAGGATAACACACAATACAGTCTGGGACTTATTTCCATTGTTAAATCATGGAGGATAACACACAATACAGTCTGGGACTTATTTCCATTGTTAAATCATGGAGGATAACACACAATACAGTCTGGGACTTATTTCCATTGTTAAATCATGGAGGATAACACACAATACAGTCTGGGACTTATTTCCATTGTTAAATCATGGAGGATAACACACAATACAGTCTGGGACTTATTTCCATTGTTAAATCATGGAGGATAACACACAATACAGTCTGGGACTTATTTCCATTGTTAAATCATGGAGGATAACACACAATACAGTCTGGGACTTATTTCCATTGTTAAATCATGGAGGATAACTCACAATACAGTCTGGGACTTATTTCCATTGTTAAATCATGGAGGATACCGTCTGGGACTTATTTCCATTGTTAAATCATGGAGGGTAACACACAATACAGTCTGGGACTTATTTCCATTGTTAAATCATGGAGGATAACACACAATACAGTCTGGGACTTATTTCCATTGTTAAATCATGGAGGATAACACACAATACAGTCTGGGACTTATTTCCATTGTTAAATCATGGAGGATAACACACAATACAGTCTGGGACTTATTTCCATTGTTAAATCATGGAGGATAACACACAATACAGTCTGGGACTTATTTCCATTGTTAAATCATGGAGGATAACACACAATACAGTCTGGGACTTATTTCCATTGTTAAATCATGGAGGATAACACACAATACAGTCTGGGACTTATTTCCATTGTTAAATCATGGAGGATAACACACAATACAGTCTGGGACTTATTTCCATTGTTAAATCATGGAGGATAACACACAATACAGTCTGGGACTTATTTCCATTGTTAAATCATGGAGGATAACACACAATACAGTCTGGGACTTATTTCCATTGTTAAATCATGGAGGATAACACACAATACAGTCTGGGACTTATTTCCATTGTTAAATCATGGACTTATTTCCATTGTTAAATCATGGAGGATAACACACAATACAGTCTGGGACTTATTTCCATTGTTAAATCATGGAGGATAACACACAATACAGTCTGGGACTTATTTCCATTGTTAAATCATGGAGGATAACACACAATACAGTCTGGGACTTATTTCCATTGTTAAATCATGGAGGATAACACACAATACAGTCTGGGACTTATTTCCATTGTTAAATCATGGAGGATAACACACAATACAGTCTGGGACTTATTTCCATTGTTAAATCATGGAAGATAACACACAATACAGTCTGGGACTTATTTCCATTGTTAAATCATGGAGGATAACACACAATACAGTCTGGGACTTATTTCCATTGTTAAATCATGGAGGATAACACACAATACAGTCTGGGACTTATTTCCATTGTTAAATCATGGAGGATAACACACAATACAGTCTGGGACTTATTTCCATTGTTAAATCATGGAGGATAACACACAATACAGTCTGGGACTTATTTCCATTGTTAAATCATGGAGGATAACACACAATACAGTCTGGGACTTATTTCCATTGTTAAATCATGGAGGATAACACACAATACAGTCTGGGACTTATTTCCATTGTTAAATCATGGAGGATAACACACTATACAGTCTGGGACTTATTTCCATTGTTAAATCATGGAGGATAACACACAATACAGTCTGGGACTTATTTCCATTGTTAAATCATGGAGGATAACACACAATACAGTCTGGGACTTATTTCCATTGTTAAATCATGGAGGATAACACACAATACAGTCTGGGACTTATTTCCATTGTTAAATCATGGAGGATAACACACAATACAGTCTGGGACTTATTTCCATTGTTAAATCATGGAGGATAACACACAATACAGTCTGGGACTTATTTCCATTGTTAAATCATGGAGGATAACACACAATACAGTCTGGGACTTATTTCCATTGTTAAATCATGGAGGATAACACACAATACAGTCTGGGACTTATTTCCATTGTTAAATCATGGAGGATAACACACAATACAGTCTGGGACTTATTTCCATTGTTAAATCATGGAGGATAACACACAATACAGTCTGGGACTTATTTCCATTGTTAAATCATGGAGGATAACACACAATACAGTCTGGGACTTATTTCCATTGTTAAATCATGGAGGATAACACAATACAGTCTGGGACTTATTTCCATTGTTAAATCATGGAGGATAACACACAATACAGTCTGGGACTTATTTCCATTGTTAAATCATGGAGGATAACACACAATACAGTCTGGGACTTATTTCCATTGTTAAATCATGGAGGGTAACTCACGATACAGTCTGGGACTTATTTCCATTGTTAAATCATGGAGGATAACACACGATACCGTCTGGGACTTATTTCCATTGTTAAATCATGGAGGGTAACACACAATACAGTCTGGGACTTATTTCCATTGTTAAATCATGGAGGATAACACACAATACAGTCTGGGACTTATTTCCATTGTTAAATCATGGAGGATAACACACTATACAGTCTGGGACTTATTTCCATTGTTAAATCATGGAGGATAACACACAATACAGTCTGGGACTTATTTCCATTGTTAAATCATGGAGGATAACACACAATACAGTCTGGGACTTATTTCCATTGTTAAATCATGGAGGATAACACACAATACAGTCTGGGACTTATTTCCATTGTTAAATCATGGAGGATAACACACAATACAGTCTGGGACTTATTTCCATTGTTAAATCATGGAGGATAACACACAATACAGTCTGGGACTTATTTCCATTGTTAAATCATGGAGGATAACACACAATACAGTCTGGGACTTATTTCCATTGTTAAATCATGGAGGATAACACACAGTCTGGGACTTATTTCCATTGTTAAATCAGTCAATGGGACTTATTTCCATTGTTAAATCATGGAGGATAACACACAATACAGTCTGGGACTTATTTCCATTGTTAAATCATGGAGGATAACACACAATACAGTCTGGGACTTATTTCCATTGTTAAATCATGGAGGATAACACACAATACAGTCTGGGACTTATTTCCATTGTTAAATCATGGAGGATAACACACAATACAGTCTGGGACTTATTTCCATTGTTAAATCATGGAGGATAACACACTATACAGTCTGGGACTTATTTCCATTGTTAAATCATGGAGGATAACACACAATACAGTCTGGGACTTATTTCCATTGTTAAATCATGGAGGATAACACACAATACAGTCTGGGACTTATTTCCATTGTTAAATCATGGAGGATAACACACAATACAGTCTGGGACTTATTTCCATTGTTAAATCATGGAGGATAACACACAATACAGTCTGGGACTTATTTCCATTGTTAAATCATGGAGGATAACACACAATACAGTCTGGGACTTATTTCCATTGTTAAATCATGGAGGATAACACACAATACAGTCTGGGACTTATTTCCATTGTTAAATCATGGAGGATAACACACAATACAGTCTGGGACTTATTTCCATTGTTAAATCATGGAGGATAACACACAATACAGTCTGGGACTTATTTCCATTGTTAAATCATGGAGGATAACACACAATACAGTCTGGGACTTATTTCCATTGTTAAATCATGGAGGATAACACACAATACAGTCTGGGACTTATTTCCATTGTTAAATCATGGAGGATAACACACAATACAGTCTGGGACTTATTTCCATTGTTAAATCATGGAGGATAACACACAATACAGTCTGGGACTTATTTCCATTGTTAAATCATGGAGGATAACACACAATACAGTCTGGGACTTATTTCCATTGTTAAATCATGGAGGATAACACACTGGGACTTATTTCCATTGTTAAATCAGTCTGGGACTTATTTCCATTGTTAAATCATGGAGGATAACACACAATACAGTCTGGGACTTATTTCCATTGTTAAATCATGGAGGATAACACACAATACAGTCTGGGACTTATTTCCATTGTTAAATCATGGAGGATAACACACAATACAGTCTGGGACTTATTTCCATTGTTAAATCATGGAGGATAACACACAATACAGTCTGGGACTTATTTCCATTGTTAAATCATGGAGGATAACACACAATACAGTCTGGGACTTATTTCCATTGTTAAATCATGGAGGATAACACACAATACAGTCTGGGACTTATTTCCATTGTTAAATCATGGAGGATAACACACAATACAGTCTGGGACTTATTTCCATTGTTAAATCATGGAGGATAACACACAATACAGTCTGGGACTTATTTCCATTGTTAAATCATGGAGGATAACACACAATACAGTCTGGGACTTATTTCCATTGTTAAATCATGGAGGATAACACACTATACAGTCTGGGACTTATTTCCATTGTTAAATCATGGAGGATAACACACAATACAGTCTGGGACTTATTTCCATTGTTAAATCATGGAGGATAACACACAATACAGTCTGGGACTTATTTCCATTGTTAAATCATGGAGGATAACACACAATACAGTCTGGGACTTATTTCCATTGTTAAATCATGGAGGATAACACACAATACAGTCTGGGACTTATTTCCATTGTTAAATCATGGAGGATAACACACAATACAGTCTGGGACTTATTTCCATTGTTAAATCATGGAGGATAACACACAATACAGTCTGGGACTTATTTCCATTGTTAAATCATGGAGGATAACACACTATACAGTCTGGGACTTATTTCCATTGTTAAATCATGGAGGATAACACACAATACAGTCTGGGACTTATTTCCATTGTTAAATCATGGAGGATAACACACAATACAGTCTGGGACTTATTTCCATTGTTAAATCATGGAGGATAACACACAATACAGTCTGGGACTTATTTCCATTGTTAAATCATGGAGGATAACACACAATACAGTCTGGGACTTATTTCCATTGTTAAATCATGGAGGATATTTGGGACTTATTTCCATTGTTAAATCATGGAGGATAACACACAATACAGTCTGGGACTTATTTCCATTGTTAAATCATGGAGGATAACACACAATACAGTCTGGGACTTATTTCCATTGTTAAATCATGGAGGATAACACACAATACAGTCTGGGACTTATTTCCATTGTTAAATCATGGAGGATAACACACAATACAGTCTGGGACTTATTTCCATTGTTAAATCATGGAGGATAACACACAATACAGTCTGGGACTTATTTCCATTGTTAAATCATGGAGGATAACACACAATACAGTCTGGGACTTATTTCCATTGTTAAATCATGGAGGATAACACACAATACAGTCTGGGACTTATTTCCATTGTTAAATCATGGAGGATAACACACAATACAGTCTGGGACTTATTTCCATTGTTAAATCATGGAGGATAACACACAATACAGTCTGGGACTTATTTCCATTGTTAAATCATGGAGGATAACACACAATACAGTCTGGGACTTATTTCCATTGTTAAATCATGGAGGATAACACACAACTTACATTGTTAAATCTGGGACTTATTTCCATTGTTAAATCATGGAGGATAACACAATACAGTCTGGGATACATTGTCTGGGACTTATTTCCATTGTTAAATCATGGAGGATAACACACAATACAGTCTGGGACTTATTTCCATTGTTAAATCATGGAGGATAACACACAATACAGTCTGGGACTTATTTCCATTGTTAAATCATGGAGGATGGGACTTATTTCCATTGTTAAATCATGGAGGATAACACACAATACAGTCTGGGACTTATTTCCATTGTTAAATCATGGAGGATAACACACAATACAGTCTGGGACTTATTTCCATTGTTAAATCATGGAGGATAACACACAATACAGTCTGGGACTTATTTCCATTGTTAAATCATGGAGGATAACACACAATACAGTCTGGGACTTATTTCCATTGTTAAATCATGGAGGATAACACACTATACAGTCTGGGACTTATTTCCATTGTTAAATCATGGAGGATAACACACAATACAGTCTGGGACTTATTTCCATTGTTAAATCATGGAGGATAACACACAATACAGTCTGGGACTTATTTCCATTGTTAAATCATGGAGGATAACACACAATACAGTCTGGGACTTATTTCCATTGTTAAATCATGGAGGATAACACACAATACAGTCTGGGACTTATTTCCATTGTTAAATCATGGAGGATAACACACAATACAGTCTGGGACTTATTTCCATTGTTAAATCATGGAGGATAACACACAATACAGTCTGGGACTTATTTCCATTGTTAAATCATGGAGGATAACACACAATACAGTCTGGGACTTATTTCCATTGTTAAATCATGGAGGATAACACACAATACAGTCTGGGACTTATTTCCATTGTTAAATCATGGAGGATAACTTATTTCAATTGTTAAGTCTGGGACTTGGGACTTATTTCCATTGTTAAATCATGGAGGATAACACACAATACAGTCTGGGACTTATTTCCATTGTTAAATCATGGAGGATAACACACAATACAGTCTGGGACTTATTTCCATTGTTAAATCATGGAGGATAACACACAATACAGTCTGGGACTTATTTCCATTGTTAAATCATGGAGGATAACACACAATACAGTCTGGGACTTATTTCCATTGTTAAATCATGGAGGATAACAATACAGTCTGGGACTTATTTCCATACAGTCTGGGACTTATTTCCATTGTTAAATCATGGAGGATAACACACAATACAGTCTGGGACTTATTTCCATTGTTAAATCATGGAGGATAACACACAATACAGTCTGGGACTTATTTCCATTGTTAAATCATGGAGGATAACACACAATACAGTCTGGGACTTATTTCCATTGTTAAATCATGGAGGATAACACACTATACAGTCTGGGACTTATTTCCATTGTTAAATCATGGAGGATAACACACAATACAGTCTGGGACTTATTTCCATTGTTAAATCATGGAGGATAACACACAATACAGTCTGGGACTTATTTACATTGTTAAATCATGGAGGATAACACACAATACAGTCTGGGACTTATTTCCATTGTTAAATCATGGAGGATAACACACAATACAGTCTGGGACTTATTTCCATTGTTAAATCATGGAGGATAACACACAATACAGTCTGGGACTTATTTCCATTGTTAAATCATGGAGGATAACACACAATACAGTCTGGGACTTATTTCCATTGTTAAATCATGGAGGATAACACACAATACAGTCTGGGACTTATTTCCATTGTTAAATCATGGAGGATAACACACAATACAGTCTGGGACTTATTTCCATTGTTAAATCATGGAGGATAACACACAATACAGTCTGGGACTTATTTCCATTGTTAAATCATGGAGGATAACACACTATACAGTCTGGGACTTATTTCCATTGTTAAATCATGGAGGATAACACACAATACAGTCTGGGACTTATTTCCATTGTTAAATCATGGAGGATAACACACTATACAGTCTGGGACTTATTTCCATTGTTAAATCATGGAGGGTAACTCACGATACAGTCTGGGACTTATTTCCATTGTTAAATCATGGAGGATAACACACAATACAGTCTGGGACTTATTTCCATTGTTAAATCATGGAGGGTAACACACTATACAGTCTGGGACTTATTTCCATTGTTAAATCGTGGAGGATAACACACAATACAGTCTGGGACTTATTTACATTGTTAAATCATGGAGGATAACACACAATACAGTCTGGGACTTATTTCCATTGTTAAATCATGGAGGATAACACGCAATACAGTCTGGGACTTATTTCCATTGTTAAATCATGGAGGATAACACACAATACAGCCTGGGACTTATTTCCATTGTTAAATCATGGAGGATAACACACTATACAGTCTGGGACTTATTTCCATTGTTAAATCATGGAAGATAATACACAATACAGTCTGGGACTTATTTCCATTGTTAAATCATGGAGGATAACACACAAAGTCTGGGACTTTGGTTCTCTTGAAACAAGATGACTAGGCAAGCTCCAACACGGTTGAAGACAGTATGACAGCGAGATAATAAAACACAAAAACATAGAAGAAGAACATCTATCTCGTCATTGCAGATACATCATAGGGGTCATTCATACGGTCACAGAAGACACCAAACCTTTTTTAACTTTATTTTTAAAACTGTTCAGAGAGGATGTCATTTTTAGGGGCAAAGGCAACTCATTCCACTCTGAGGCCTCCAGTATACAAGACAGTACCTTTCCCAGCATTACTCCTGAACCTGTATGAGCACACATCAGCAACATCTGATCTGGTGCTGTGATTATGTGCATCCCTAACACGGGGAAAGTAAAGAGTTAGATATCTAGACGCAGGACCATAAAACCATGCAAACCAAACCCAGTCTAATCTTGGACACCCTAGCCTCAACAGGCAGCCAGTCGAATCTCTGAAAGCAGATCCTGCCTATGTGAGTGCATGCACTCACCTTCGACGCTACCCTGATCAGCATCTTCTGGGCTTCATGCGCTTAGATAAGCCCCCAAACCAGGAAGTACTAGCGTAGTCAAAATGGCATTGAATGAGGGCAGTGGCTAGCACTTTCATGTAGTCCTGGCATTAACCTTCCCTAGCACCTTATTGGCCATGCTCACACCTCCCAAGCTTCCATCAAGGATGCATCCCAGGTAGCTAACAGAGGTTGTAGTAGTCCGCACCTCAACCACCCTAACTCCAAACACACGTATCATAAAGAAACAACACATTATAGGTTGGATGTGATATGATCACACACGTTTTTAATACGACTTTGTCACCACATTAGCAATGCTACCGTATGTGTAGTGCAGGTGGCTCGGTGGACTGCACGATGATGAGTAAGATTCCCTGAGACCGGATACCTAGGCTTTAGCTCAGCTGGCTAACAATGCGTGTTCAAACCCACATCAACAAAAGGATCAAATTGCTCTCTCTGCAATGATGGGTCGGTGAAATGACATTGGGTGTATTGTTAGGTATGAGGTCATCACACAGTGCAGAGAGATGTCTGGGAGTGGATGTGTAGTGGAGGGTAAATCCTTTCTGGTTTCCTGATTTGTTTCTGTCTTGTGTACTCTTGCTTGCCGTTCCAACAGAGTAGAGGAAGCCGTGCATTTAGAAACATATCGCTCAGAGCAATAACCAGCGTTATAGAGCTGGGATGACCATCAAGTTTCTGGATCAGTTTTGTTAGACAGGACGTTCTGCTCTTTTGTAATGTAACTTCTAGAGGACCGCAGGCATGTCTTAGAATTCAAGAATTATGTGAAAGTATCACGGAATGCACCTGAGAATTATGTGAAAGTATCACTGAATGCACCTGAGAATTATGTGAAAGTATCACGGAATGCACCTGAGAATATTGTGAAAGTATCACGGAATGCACCTGAGAATTATGTGAAAGTATCACGGAATGCACCTGAGAATTATGTGAAAGTATCACGGAATGCACCTGAGAATTATGTGAAAGTATCACGGAATGCACCTGAGAATTATGTGAAAGTATCACTGAATGCACCTGAGAATTATGTGAAAGTATCACGGAATGCACCTGAGAATTATGTGAAAGTATCACGGAATGCACCTGAGAATTATGTGAAAGTATCACGGAATGCACCTGAGAATTATGTGAAAGTATTACGGAATGCACCTGAGAATTATGTGAAAGTATCACGGAATGCACCTGAGAATATTGCTTGATTGTGTTTTTGTTTACTTTTGGGGAATGTGAGTGTAATTGATTGGGATTCAAATTGTCACACAAGGGGGTCTCAGATGCCTTGTATTATAACACATGGACGGGCGCTCTCACGCACACACACGCACGCACGCACGCACGCACGCACGCACGCACGCACGCACACACACACACACACACACACACACACACACACACACACACACACACACACACACACACACACACACACACACACACACACACACACACACACACACACACACACAGCTATTCCTCCTCCCTGCAGCTATTATTCTGACTGTTCAAATCCGTATAAGCCCTCTCTTCCAGTGTGTGTGTGTGTGTGTGTGTGTGTGTGTGTGTGTGTGTGTGTGTGTGTGTGTGTGTGTGTGTGTGTGTGTGTGTGTGTGTGTGTGTGTGCGTGCGTGCATTTGTGTGTGTGTGTGTGTGTGTGTGTGTGTGTGTGTGTGTGTGTGTGTGTGTGTGTGTGTGTGTGTGTGTGTGTGTGTGTATGGTGTGGGTGTTTGTGTGTGTGTACATGCATGAGTGCGTGCATTTGTGTGTGTGTGTGTGTGAGTGTGTGTGTGTGTGTGTGTGTGTGTGTGTGTGTGTGTGTGTGTGTGTGTGTGTGTGTGTGTGTGTGTGTGTGTGTGTGTGTGTGTGTGTGTGTGTGTGTGTGTGAGTGTGTGTGTGAGTTAACAACCGTATCAGCCTGATAGATAAACCCTTTCTGCTGTCTTATTATGGTATTGAGATGACAAAGGGCTTCTTCTCCCAGCGGGTGTGTGTGTATGTATGTGAAAGCGAGGGGAAATGCTAGCACTGCTGTGTGTGTGTGTGCGAGACGTTTCAGAACCAGGACCCCACATTTGGTAGATCATAGCACATTCGTTTCTTTAGGAGTGTAGTGAAGTCAAATTAAAAGTTGTCAACAATATTAATAGTAAAGTAAAGTACAGATGCCCCCAAAAAATTACTTAAGTAGAACTAAAAAGTATTTTTTTACTTAAGTACTTTCCACCACTGTTTGAGCTGTAAGCCAGTGGTGTAAACACTTGAATGTACTACTTAAGTAGTTTTTTGGGGTATCTGTACCTTACTTTATTGTTTTTATTTTTAACAAACTTTTACTTCACTACATTCCTAAAGAAAATAATGTACTTTTTTCTCCATACATTTTCCCTAATACCCAAAATAATGCTGAGCAGGACAGGACAATTGCTCAATTCCCACATTTATCAAGAGAACATCCCTGGTCATCCCTACTGCCTCTGATCTAGCAGACTCACTAAAGCCATGTTTTGTTTGTATATGATGCCTGAGCGTTGGAGCCCCTGGCTATCCGTCATTTATTTCTTTATTTTTTTATAAGAAAACAGTGCCGTCTGGTTTGCTTTATATAAGGAAGCGGAAATGATTTATACTTTTATTTCTGATACCTAAGTATATTTTAGCAATTACATTTACTTTGATACTTAAGTATATTTAAAAAGCAAATACTTTTAGACTTATACTCAAGTAGTATTTCACTGGGTGACTCACTTTTACTTGAGTCATTTTCTATTAAGGTATCTTTACTTTTACTCAAGTATGACAATTGGATACTTTTCCCACCACTGCTGGAAACCATAGTGAATAAACTGGACCCTTCCAACCACAAACAGAGGAATGTCAACTACACTATCAATACTAAGACTTAAAACCCTGGTGCTGTTTAAAATAAAAAACGAGTATATCACCCCTGTGAATCCTATCTTATTAAACCATATTCCATTCAGGTATGCCATGCACAGACTAATTCACGCATACAAACACACACTCATACACACACCACTCATATACACACACACACACACACACACACACACACACACACACACACACACACACACCCTCCTGTCAGTCCTATCTTATTAAACCATATTACCTGAACAATTCCTCCCTCCCTAAACTAATTCAAATCAGCTCTGCGTAG
Source organism: Oncorhynchus gorbuscha (assembly GCF_021184085.1). Lineage (NCBI taxonomy): Eukaryota > Metazoa > Chordata > Actinopteri > Salmoniformes > Salmonidae > Oncorhynchus > Oncorhynchus gorbuscha. The sequence continues at coordinate 6,007,088 of NC_060192.1, read as the reverse complement.
ACTTCCTGTTCTGCTGAACCTGGTACATTTACACAAGCACACACACCTCCCTCTCCTCTTTCTCCCTCCCTCCGTCCTTCTCTCCCTCCCTCAGGTGGATGGAGTAATAGCTGTAGTTTTACTGGTGCTGTGTTTGATCTCTCTCTTATCCGCACCAGTCTCTCGCTCATCAAAGAGATGTCAGGGAATCACTCTGTGCTCGCTCTCTCTGTGTGTCTCTGTGTGTTCGTGTGCATCTGTCTGTGTACATGTTTGTTTATTTGTCCGACTGTGTGTGTATCTTTCTGTCTGACTGTGTGTGCACCGAGTCGTCATAGCTGAATGCAAATGACTGGCTTGGCTGGCCAGCCTTCAGCAGGACTTAGCTCTCACAGCCGTCACACACTCTCACACACTCTCTCACACACTCTTTCACACACACGCACGCACGCACGCACGCACGCACGCACGCACGCACGCACGCACACACACACACACACACACACACACACACACACACACACACACACACACACACAGAGAGAACTTGTTTCTTGGTTCACTGCATTCTGTTCATAAATACTAATGACTGTAGAGCGTCAGTGTGTGTCTATTTGTGTGTGTTTATGTGTGCTTGCATGTGTGTTTGGGTGTGTGTTTGGGTGTGTTGGAGCTTGGAGCGCCAAGTGGTTGCTTAAGTATTAACTGAGAAAGGAGATTAAATTAATTTGTGAGCATTAGCCATAGTAATAAGGTCATGTGTACTAAACTGTTTATTTCTTTATTTCTTTATGACATTGTGTGTGTGTGTGTGTGTGTGTGTGTGTGTGTGTGTGTGTGTGTGTGTGTGTGTGTGTGTGTGTGTGTGTGTGTGTGTGTGTGTGTGTGTGTGTGTGTGTGTGATGTATAGCGTAAAAGGAGATAGTAGGGAAAGAGAAAGGAGAGAAAGAGGAAGAGTGTAGAGCAGGGGTCCCCAAACTTTTTCCTGTGAGGGCCACATAACTTTTCCCTTCTCTGATGGGGGGCCGGTGTCAGTTTGTAACAGAAAAAGTGTGACGATCGTAGGGGAGCTTAAAAAATGTATTGTTTTCCAGAAAGCCACACATAACCAAATAACCCTTTCCAGGTTCTTTACAGAAAAAAAGTCAGGAAACAAATAATAACACTATTAATGAAATAAATAATAACTAAATAACCCTCTGAGTTCTTCACAGAAAAAAACAGGAAATAAATAATAACTAAATAACTCTCTCTGGGTTCTTCATAGAAAAAAAGCCATGGAACATTAACTTTCTGTCGTGCCATGCACAATCTTAACAGATAAAAGTTCAGCTCAGTTGTCAGAGCAGAATCTCTCTGACACATATGAGCAGTCTCTTAAAGTTCTTGTGTTCCTTCCTTATAATCCTTTTGTAGGTTCCAGTAGGCTTGTAGACACCGCTGTTTGCAGCTCTCTCTCATCAACTTCCCTGTGAAAACCACAAAAGAAGCAGGTTGAGAAACTGAACTAAGTGATACAGCACCTACACAGCACAATACATTTCACTACCAGTATGGTTGTAAAGATGGATTTTATCCCAGTAGATTTTATTATGATTATATTTGTTTATGCTCAGAATGACTCATTCAAGTCAGAAAAGTGAGCTTACCTATGTATGTTCATCAGTGTGAACTGTGGGCCTGCATCTGGCTGGTGAGAAGTTGAATATCAGGTTCCATTCTAGTTACAGCCAGTCTCAAGCACTGATGCAAATGTTCATCTGTCAATCTTGATCTCATCGGGGTTTTCAGCAGTTTCATGCGGGAAAAGGTTTTCTCGCAGATATACGTGCTGCCAAAAACTGTGGACATTTTCATTGCGTGTTTTTTGATGTTTGGATATGTGTCGTTTGGGAGGGCGGCATAGAAGTCAATGAGACTGTTGGGCTTGAATGCGTCTTTCAGAACATCACAGTTCTGTAACAGCCAACTCAAACTGATATGAAGGCTGGGCTTCATCAATGTCGGCAACAAAGGGGTTCTGAAAAGACGGATTTCTTTCACTGAATCGCACACCGAACTCCGCCTTCAGCATTTCCAGTGCTTCCACGCACTTTTCAGCTGGGAACGGGACCGCTGGGTTCTCAGTCGACAGGTTTTGGGTAGCAGGAAGATGGACGAAGTTGCGCTTTTTCACTTGTTCCAAAAGCAGCGCTAATTTCACCTCAAATGCTTTTATGTGTGAATACATGTCGCAAATGAGTTTCCCCTCGCCTTGTAGCTGCAAGTTAAGGCTGTTAAGTATTTCTGTCACGTCTGTTAAAAATGCGAGGTGCCATTTCCATTCTGGGTCGATCAGCTCTGGGACCGTTTTGTCTTTTAAATGAAGAAATGCGTTAATTTCGGGTAGCAGCTCGTAAAAACGCCTCAAAACTCTGCCCCGGCTCAGCCATCGGACCTCTGTGTATTACAGCACATCTCCATGCGTAGACTCCAGTTCAGACAGGAATTCTTGGAACTGCCTGTGTTTAAGTCCCTTTGCTCTGATGAAGTTTATGCACGACACCACAACCTTCATTACAGAATCCCACGTCAACACTTTGCAGCACAGTGCTTGCTGGTGAATTAGGCAGTGGACTCGTAGCGGGGCGGTGAGACAAACAGCCTTTTCTTTGCATTGAACAAAAAAATAATCGTTTGTCCACTGCAGGTTAAATACCCTGCATTCTGAATCAAAATTTCTCTTACCTAACCTTTTCGCCATTATTCCGTTCTCTCTTTGACAGGGCCGGGCCTAGGATTTTTTTTCTGGAGGCCAAATAGGAAAAAAATTCGATAGCGTCTCTGGTATTGTTCAGAGGGCCGGGCCAAATGTGCTGACGGGCCGTATCCGGCCCGCGGGCCGTAGTTTGGTGACCACTGGTGTAGAGGAAGGAGAAAGGAGAAAGGAGAAAGAGAGAGGGAGGAGAGTGAAAGGAGAGGGGAGAGGAAGGAGGAAGGAGAATGGGGAAAGAGAGAGGGAGGAGAGTGAAAGGAGAGGGGAGAGGAAGGAGAAAGGAGAATGGGGAAAGAGAGAGGGAGGAGAGTGAAAGGAGAGGGGAGAGGAAGGAGAAAGGAGAATGGGGAAAGAGAGAGGGAGGAGAGTGAAAGGAGAGGGGAGAGGAAGGAGAAAGGAGAATGGGGAAAGATGAAGGGGGAAAGAGAGAGGGAGGAGAGTGAAAGGAGAGGGGAGAGGGAAGAGGATTCACAGAAGCAGAGAGCCAGTCAGAGTTAGTCAGAGATGGTAGCTTTCATTCTCCTCACTTACTGATAGTCTACAGGCCCTGCTGTGACGAGGTTTTACTATTCACTCTGAAGAAAAAAGAGAGAGCAGAGAGGGGAAAGCGAGAGAGAGAGAGACTTGCAAGGAGTAGATGAATGATCCTCTATTTCTTATCACGTCGCTGCACATGGTGTGTGTGTGTGTGTGTGTACAGCTCTGCATCCCGCCTTGCCTAATTCTCAAAGGCAATTCTAATTCTCTTTCATTACTCTCTCTGTCTTCTTCCATTTTTCTCTCTCTCTCTCTCTCTCTCTCTCTCTCTCTCTCTCTCTCTCTCTCTCTCTCTCTCTCTCTCTCTCTCTCTGTCTCTCTCTCTCTCTCTCTCTCTCTCTCTCTCTCTCTCTCTCTCTCTCTCTCTCTCTCTCTCTCTCTCTCTCTCTCTCTCTCTCTCCCCCTCTCTCTCTCTCTCTCTCTCTCTCTCTCTCTCTCTCTCTCTCTCTCTCTCTCTCTCTCTCTCTCTCTCTCTCTCTCTCTCTCTCCCCCCTCTCTCTCTCTGAATGCATGTGGCTGTCTCAGAGGCTGTTCTGGTTGCTATATTGAGTAGCCATTGTGCTTCATGTAGATTTTTAGAACAAATTACAAGCCGAATGTCTGCTGTGTTAAACTGCTTTCTTAAGGAAATGGGATAATAAAATAACAGAGTTAGACGCTTTATTGAAATACATGTATTAATGTGGTTGTAAGGGCCTGATTTGAGCCTACAGTCACACTGTCATGGCCCATTTGGTCTGTCTGGTCCCAGTGAATATATGTGTGTGTTTGTGTGTGCGTGTGCTTGCGTGTGTGTGTGGTCATGCATAACACTGTGCTCCAGTCTAGTCTTGTCAACACAGTGGATCCAGACATAATAATCATGATGACATGATCTGTTCCTGGCGACTGCACTGAGCAGAGATGTAATGTTCTAGTCAGTTAGAGAATATTTTAGAACGTTCTAATGGGTTGGACAAGGTTCTAGGAGATTAGAGAATAGTTTCGAATGCTTCAGGATTTCAGAGAACGTTTCTACATGTTAGAGAATGTTCGAGACTAGAGTGTTCTTGCAGAGTCAGGGAATGTTCTAGAGAGTTCTAGAGTTCGAGTAGGTTGAATACATGTTACAGAAGGTTGGGAAATGTTCTAACAGGTCAGCGAGTGTTATAATGCAGGGGTTGCAAATTCGGAAGCCCCGCCTAGTTCTACAATTGATCTTCTTTAAATCGGATGTTAAACCTAACCTTAATCCTTTGCCTAACCTTATCCTTAAATTAAGCAAATGTTTGTTTTTGCATATTTCTATGATACAGACAATGTTGACTTGGCCATCTAGACCCCAAGCCATTCCACGTATTCCACAGCTAGCACACCTGATTCAACTTGTCCATCAAGCCATAAAATAGGCACATCAGGTGAGCTATTTCAGGCATACCTGTACAACTAAATTGTCAACTGTTTGTTGGTCCCTGAGGAGATGGTTAAAACCACTGTTTTAGCAGGTTAGACATTGGAGAAATGTTAAATCACAGGGGTGTTTCGACCCTCCTGTTGAGAGCTTTTGACCATTCTGACCTTTGCCCCAGCCCTACTCTAACACAGCTGTGCTGATTCCACTAATCAGCTGTTCCTCAGAAGCATGTTGAACTGAGTCCCTATAGGGGCTGGGTGTGTGATTGGCCTGTGGTTTGGGTCAGGATCTGATCACAGACTGGTGTAAACACACCTCTCCCTTTCTCTACCTTTATCATTATATACTACAGATCTCTCCCTCTCTTTCTCTACTTTTATCTACAGACTACAGATCTCTCCCTCTCTTTCTCTACCTTTATCTACAGACTACAGATCTCTCCCACAGAATTCTCTCGTTTTCTCCTTTCATCAAGGAGCAGAATTTTCCTGAAGCTGCACTCTTCTCTCTCTCTCTCTCTCTCTCTCTCTCTCTCTCTCTCTCTCTCTCTCTCTCTCTCTCTCTCTCTCTCTCTCTCTCTCTCCCCCTCCCTCCCCATGGCAACGCTATGTGATGACCAGGTGGTGCATCTCTGTGTCTGGCAGACATATCAGTGTGGTGACGGATCACCACCTCATGGGGCTGCTTTCTCCAGGTTTTCCAGGTTGAATTCCATTACTGTGTATGTGTGTGTATGTGTGTGTGTGCGTTTGCTCTTAGGCAGTGAGGGGAGATGAAAAGGGTCAGTACTTTTGAAGCCTTTTCACAGCGTTCCTCCATTAACGCCGGAGAGAGAGGGGGGAGAGAGGGATGGAGAGAGAAAGGGATGGAGAGAGAAAGGGATGCAGAGACAAAGGAATGGAGACAGAGGGAGGGAGAGAAACAGGGATGTAGAGAGAGAGAGAGAGAGAGAGAGAGAGAGAGAGAGAGAGAGAGAGAGAGAGAGAGAGAGATGGATGGATGGATGGATGGATGGATGGATGGATGGATGGATGGATGGATGGATGGATGGAGAGAGAGAGAGAGAAAGGAAATGAACAAATATTGGCATTTATTAAGGATCCCCATTAGTTGCTGCCAAACAAAATCTTACTGATAAATATGGTACCAGTCAGAAATTTGGACACACCTAATGAAGACATCACCACTATACAATAACACATATGGAATCACGTAGCAACCAAAAAAGTGTTAAACAGCTTTGCACACATTTGGCATTTTCTCAACCAGCTTTATGAGGTAGTCACCTGGAATGCATTTCATTTGTGCCTTGTTAAAAGTTAATTTGTGGAATTTCTTTCCTTCTTAACGTGTTTGAGTCAATCGGTTGTAATGTGACAAGGTAGTGGTGGTATACATAAGATAGCCTTATGTGGTAAATAGCAAGTCATAATATTATAGCAGAACAGCTCAAATAAGCAAATAGAAACAACAGTCCATTATTACTTTAAGACATGAAGGTCAGTCAATCCGGAAAATGTGAAGGACTTTGAAAGTTTCTTCAAGTGCAGTCTCAAAAACCATCAGCCGCTATGATGACACTGGCTCTCATAAAGACCACCACAGAAAAAGCAGAGTTACCTCTGCTGCAGAGGATCAGTTCATTAGAGTTACCAGCCTCAGAAATTGTAGCCCAAATAAGTTCTTCACAGAGTTCAAGTAACAGACGCATCTTAACATCAACTGTTCAGACGAGACTGCGTGAATCAGGCCTTCATGGTTGAATTGCTGCAAAGAATCCACTACTAAAGGACACCAATAAGAAGAAGAGACTTGCGTGGGCCAAGAAACACGAGCAATGGACATTAAGACCACTGGAAATCTGTCCTTTGTTCTGATCTAAATATGATATTTTTGGTTCCAACCACCGTGTCTTTGAGAGTAGAGTAGGTGAATGGATGATCTCTGCATGTGTAGTTCCCACTGTGAAGCATGGAGGAGGAGGTGTGATGGTGTGGGTGTGCTTTGCTGGTGACAATGTCTGTAATTTTCTGTTATAACCATGTTCTGTTATAATCTCCACCCGGCACAGCCAGAAGAGGACTGGCCACCCCACATGTGCTCTCTCTAATTCTCTCTTTCTTTCTCTCTCTCGGAGGACCTGAGCCCTAGGACCATGCCCCAGGACTACCTGACATGATGACTCCTTGCTGTCCCCAGTCCACCTGGCCATGCTGCTGCTCCAGTTTCAACTGTTCTGCCTTATTATTATTCGACCATGCTGGTCATTTATGAACATTTGAACATCTTGGCCATGTTCTGTTATAATCTCCACCCGGCACAGCCAGAAGAGGACTGGCCACCCCACATAGCCTGGATCCTCTCTAGGTTTCTTCCTAGGTTTTGGCCTTTCTAGGGAGTTTTTCCTAGCCACCGTGCTTCTCCACCTGCATTGCTTACTGTTTGGGGTTTTAGGCTGGGTTTCTGTACAGCACTTTGAGATATCAGCTGATGTACGAAGGGCTATATAAATACATTTGATTTGATTTTGAATTTCTTAGAATTCACGGCACACTTAACCAGCATGGCTACCACAGATATGCCATCCTATCTGGTTTGCGCTGGACAATGACCCAACATACAGTACCTCCGGGCTGTGTAAGGGCTATTTGACCAAGAAGGAGAGTGCTGGATGGAGTGCTGCATCAGATGACCTGGCCTCCACAATCACCTGACCTCAACCCAATTGAGATGGTTTGGGATGAGTTGGACCGCAGAGTGAAGGAAAAGCAGCTAACAAGTGCTCAGCATATGTGGGAACTCCTTCAAGACTGTTGGAAAAGCATTCCAAGTGAAGCTGTTTGAGAGAATGCAAAGAGTGTGCAAAGCTGTCAGCAAGTCCAAGGGTGGCTACTTTGAAGAATCTAAAATCTAAAATACATTTTGATTTGTTTGACACTTTTTTGGTTACTGCATGATTTCATAGTTTGATTGTCTCACTATTATTATACAATATATATATATATACACTGCTCAAGAAAATAAAGGGAACACTTAAACAACACAATGTAACTCCAAGTCAATCACACTTCTGTGAAATCAAACTGTCCACTGAGGAAGCAACACTGATTAACAATAAATTCCATATGCTGTTGTGCAAATGGAATAGACAACAGGTTGAAATTATAGGCAATTAGCAAGATACCCCCAAAAAAGGCGTGGTTTTGCAGGTGGGGACCACAGACCACTTCTCAGTTCCTATGCTTCCTGGCTGATGTTTTGGTCACTTTTGAATGCTGGCGGTGCTTTCACTCTAGTGGTAGCATGAGACGGATGCAGCTCATCCAGGATGGCACATCAATGCGAGCTGTGGCAAGAAGGTTTGCTGTGTCTGTCAGCGTAGTGTCCAGAGCATGGAGGCGCTACCAGGAGACAGGCCAGTACATCAGGAGACATGGAGGAGGCCGTAGGAGGGCAACAACCCAGCAGCAGGACCGCTACCTCCGCCTTTGTGCAAGGAGGAGCAGGAGGAGCACTGCCAGAGCCCTGCAAAATGACCTCCAGCAGGCCACAAATGTGCATGTGTCTGCTCAAATGGTTAGAAACAGACTCCATGAGGGTGGTATGAGGGCCCGACGTCCACAGGTGGGGCTTGTGCTTACAGCCCAACACCATGCAGGACATTTGGCATTTGCCAGAGAACACCAAGATTTGCAAATTCGTCACTGGCGCCGTGCTCTTCACAGATGAAAGCAGGTTCACACTGAGCACGTGACAGAGTGTGGAGACGCCGTGGAGAACGTTCTGCTGCCTGCAACATCCTCCAGCATGACCGGTTTGGCGGTGGGTCAGTCATGGTGTGAGGTGGCATTGCTTTGGGGGGGCCGCACAGCCCTCCATGTGCTCGCCAGAGGTACCTTGACTGCCATTAGGTACCGAGATGAGATCCTCAGACCCCTTGTGAGACCATATGCTGGTGCGGTTGGCCCTGGGTTCCTGCTAATGCAAGACAATGCTAGACCTCATGTGGCTGGAGTGTGTCAGCAGTTCCTGCAAGAGGAAGGCATTGATGCTATGGACTGGCCCGCCCGTTCCCCAGACCTGAATCCAATTGAGCACATCTGGGACATCATGTCTCGCTCCATCCACCAACGCCACGTTGCACCACAGATTGTCCAGGAATTGGCGGATGCTTTAGTCCAGGTCTGAGAGGAGATCCCTCAAGAGACCATCCGCCACCTCATCAGGAGCATGCCCAGGCGTTGTAGGGAGGTCATACAGGCACGTGGAGGCCACAAACACTACTGAGCCTCATTTTGACCTGTTTTAAGGACATTACATCAAAGTTGGATCAGCCTGTAGTGTGGTTTTCCACTTCCAAATCCAGATCACGGCGTCTGGGTTAAGGGAGGGTTAGGCCCGGCAGGGATGTTCCATTGTGCTCTAGCGACTCCTGGGGTGAGCCACGCACAAGCACACTGACTTCGGTCGCCAGCTGTAAGGTGTTTCCTCTGACACATTGGTGCGGCTGACTTCCAGGTTAAGCTAGCAGTGAAACTTGGCGGGGTCGTACTTCGGAGGACGCATGACTCTCGACCTTTGCCTCTAACCGACTCTGTACGGGAGTTGCAGTGATGGGACAAGACCGTAGCTACCAATTGTGGAGAATAAAACATTTAAAAAATCTTCACATTGTTCATTAGAAGATATAGTTGAGGTTTAGGGTTTAGTAAATTATTTATCCCAAACATAATCCTTTTAGTTTTTGAAATATTTAGGACTAGCTTATTACTTACCACCCATTATAAAACTGACTACAGGCCTTCGTTAAGTGTTGCAGGGATTTTAACTTGCTGTTGTAGCTGACGTGTATAATGTTGAGAAAGGTTGAGACTCACAAGCTTTGCTCAGTGCTAGTGGCAGGTTATTAGTAAAGCTTGAAAAAAGGAAGGGACCTAAACAGCTGCTCTGGGGAATAGCTGACTGTCTGGATTATGTTTTAGAGGTTTCCATTGCAAAATACCCTCTGTGTTCTGATAGACAGATAACTCTCGATCTTACGATATAGCAGGAGATGTAAAGCCATAACACATGAGTTGGAGAGAAAGATATATAGAGATGGAGAGAAAGAGATGGTCAGAACAACAAGAGAGAGAGAGAGAGAGAGAGAGAGAAGGCAGAGAGGATAAAAAGGAAGTGAGCAATAAAGGTGATGCTTCACAGAGTGGTCTGACTGTTTTGTAATTAGGTTGCTGCCTCAGTTTTTCTCTCTCTCTCTTTTTTATTTCGCTCCCTCTCTCAGCAAGCTACTGTATCCCCATGGAAACAACTTCACCTTTACCCCTGTGAACCCTCTCCCCCTCACGTCATCTTCCCCCTCTCTCCCGTCACACCCTCCTACCCTTCACTCCCCCCTCTCTCTCCTCCCCCTCCTTACTCTTTCACACATCACAGGCTGCAGGTTCAAACCACTGATAATGTGTAAATGCTTTTTACACCAAAGCTGGACCTTTAGCCACACACACACACACACACACACACACACACACACACACACACACACACACACACACACACACACACACACACACACACACACACACACACACACACACACACACACACACACACACACACACACACACACACACACACACACACACACACACACACACACACACACACACACACTCTTTAGACCAAAGCCGGACCTTTAGCCAGCCTCAGGGAACGTTTCTGTGTAAATGCTGATGTTACAGTCTGCTCTCTGATCCCACTTCAAAAAAAAAATGTTTGAATCAGCATTGGTTGAAATGTGGAGGCAATTATTTTATAAAGACTCATATGCACTCTCCTGTTCTTTATTTCATTGTCTAGCAGCCAGAGGCATTATCCTAGTCCTATTAGCAACCCATGATAGATGTTGCATCTTAAGATCTCCCCTCTTTCGATATTTCAAGAAAGTATTTCAATCTCTGTTCATGAACCACTCGCATGTGCGGTGTTCAGGCCTACCACCATTGGGCACATTGCCTTAAACACTTAAAATGGGAAGAAATAATAGGTTATCAACACTTTAAGCAAAAAATTGTTACCTGTTTCATTAGCCTTAATTGATACAGCTTAAACCTTCACTACACTACTTTGATACGCATCATGGGGATTAAGAAGTGAGTATACGCAATGCCAAGGAAACAAACGTAGGTATACGGTGTCCACCCTCTGCTACACCACTGTGTGTGTGTGTGTGTGTGTGTCGTCAGTATGCATGTGTGTGTGTGTGTGTGTGTGTGTGTGTGTGTGTGTGTGTGTGTGTGTGTGTGTGTGTGTGTGTGTGTGTGTGTGTGTGTGTGTGTCGTCAGTATGCATGTGTGTGTGTATGTTATGTGTATGGGTGTGTGTGTGTGTGTGTGTCGTTAGTATGCATGTGTGTGTGTGTGTGTGTGTGTGTGTGTGTGTGTGTGTGTGTGTGTGTGTGTGTGTGTGTGTGTGTGTGTGTGTGTGTGTGTGTGTGTGTGTGTGTGTTTGCGGTCTCTGATGGCATCTCTGCTGATAGTGTGTTGTGACGCATGGGAACTCTGTTCTGATTTAGCCAATTACAGCTTGGCTAACGAAAGGTCACCGTATAATTACAAAGTACACTGTCGCATGAGAGAGACCGAAATGGAGGGAGGGAAATTAAATGAGAGAGAAAGGGGCGGAAAGGAGAAAGGGAACAAAAGACTGGTCAAACGAAGTTGGAAGGCATAGAGCCGAGAGAGAGAGAGAGAGAGAGAGAGAGAGAGAGAGAGAGAGAGAGAGAGAGAGAGAGAGAGAGAGAAAAGTAGAGGGAGAAATAAGTATAGAGAGGTAGAAAAGAGGCAGAGGGATGGTCATAGAGAGAAGATATTTGTGGAAGCTGTTAAGCAGGTCTGATACTCTGAGGGCTCTGTCCTGTCTGTGTTTACAAGAAGGTTCAGAGGAGATTGACACAACTCTCTCTCTCTTTCTCTCGCTCTCTCTCTCTCTTTCTCTCTCTCTCTCTGTCCCTCTCTCTGTGTCCCTTTCTCTCTCTCTCTCTCTATCCCTCTCACTATTTCTCCCTGTGTTATATCCCTCCCTCGCTCTCTCCCTCTCTGTCCCATCTGCTGTTTATAGTATGTTTATCGGTACAGTACATTTTGTTGATGTTGGCTTTGTGGCGTGTGTGTGTGTGCGCATGTGTGTGTCAGCTTGTTCTTCTCCGCTGAGTCAATCTACTGTGTAACCTTAAAAATAGTTAAACCTTTAACCACTAAAAGGAAAGTCACACACACATTCTAGTGGGTCTAGGCAGTCCGGTAAGGCGGAGGTGATATGGTCCTAAACTAGCTTCTCAAGGCAGAAGTGATGATGAGTGCTACAGGGCGACAGTCATTTCGTTCAGTTACCTTCACTTTCTTACAGGAACAATGGTGGACATCTTGAAGGAAGAGATATCAATTAATATTTCCGTAAATACTCCAGCCAGCCGCACACTCAGGCCAGTCTGCACATGCTCTGAGGACACGGCTTGGGATACCATCTGGGCCCGGCAGCCTTGCGAGAGTCTGACTGGGGCCGAGCTCCCTGCCATCCAGGACCTCTATATCAGGCAGTATCAGAGGAAGGCCCGAAAAAAAGCCATGGACTGTTCTCTCTGCTACCATCCAGTAAGCGGGACCGGAGCATCGACTGTCGGACCAACAGGCTCCGAGACAGCTTCTATCCCCAAACCATGGTCCGAGACAGCTTCTATCCCCAAACCATGGTCCGAGACAGCTTCTATCCCCAAACCATGGTCCGAGACAGCTTCTATCCCCAAACCATGGTCCGAGACAGCTTCTATCCCCAAACCATGGTCCGAGACAGCTTCTGTCCCCAAACCATGGTCCGAGACAGCTTCTATCCCCAAACCATGGTCCGAGACAGCTTCTATCCCCAAACCATGGTCCGAGACAGCTTCTATCCCCAAACCATGGTCCGAGACAGCTTCTATCCCCAAACCATTAGACGTTTGAATTGTTCATCAAATGGCAAACCGGACTATCTGCACTGACTCTATTTTTCAATGACTCTATGCACACTCACAGGACTCCATCCACACACTCACAGGACTCCATCCACACACTCACAGGACTCCATCCACACACTCACACACACTGACACTCTCACACAAACACACACATCCATACACATAACATACACACACATGCATACTGACGACACACACACACACACACACACACACACACACACACACACACACACACACACACACACACACACACACACACACACACACACACACACACACACACACACACACACACACACACACACACACACACACACACACACACACACACACACACACACAGATGGGATGCTATTGTAGCACAAAATAGAGCAGCATATTTCTGTGACATCAAGAGTTCTGGACAGGGTGATAGTGAATGGCTTGTTACAATTAAGAAACATAGTGGGGTGGAGATAGGTATCACTACAGCTCCTCTCGTTAGAACAATCAATACAACAACACTGTTTTTGGATTCATAATCAATAGAATTCATCTTGTGAAGCAGAAGTAAATCTACTGTAACGCAGGTGTTATGCAGGTGAATGAGGACCCAAAAGCGACTTGGCGAAAACAGAGTCTTTATTCCAGTAAAGGAAATAGGCAATACTCCTAGACAAATCAGAGCAGAAAACAAAACATAAAGAACTAATTCCACTCGTAGTGACGAGGACAGACTGGAGACTCGACCATAAACTGTAGGTTGCCTCGGGAAGGCACCGACCGTAGCAGACTCAGACACCTGCTCACACGCAGCATCTGAGGGAAACAAGACACAGCACGGCGAACAATATACAAGGATCCGACAGGACAGAAACGGAAAACAAGGGGAGAAATAGGGACTCTAATCAGAGGACAAGATAGGGAACAGGTGTGGAAAGACTAAATGAGTGAGTAGGAGAATAGGAACAGCTGGGAGCAGGAACGGAACGATAGAGAGAGGAGAGAGAGGGAGGGGGAGAGAGAGGGATAGAAAAAGGGAACGAACCTAATAAGACCAGCAGGGGGAAACGAACAGAAGGGAAAGCATAATGACAAGACAATATAAGACAAAACATGACAGTACCCCCCCACTCACCGAGCGCCTCCTGGCGCTCTCGAGGAGGAACACTGGCGGCAACGGAGGAAATCATAGATCACAAACGGTCCAGCACGTCCCGAGAAAGAACCCAACTCCTCTCCTCAGGACCGTAACGAAAAACGATAAAAAGGGAAACTAGGGTACTACTCTAAAAAAAAATGAGACACGGGTAGAGAACTGAAAGCTTTAGAGCAAACAAGACCAAACAGGCCAGGAGAGTAACAACTAGGGACAGACTGAGACACAGCAAGGGCAGGAACAAGAACAGGAGAGATGCGATGGCAGGGAACAGACAGACCCAGCAAGACCAGGAGCAGAAGCAGAAAAAAAATTACCAGACTTATTCTGCGCGCAGTCCGAACACGCAGCCACGAAACGGCGCGTGTCACGCTCCTGAGTAGGCCACCAAAACCGCTGGCGAATAGAAGCAAGAGTACCTCGAACGCTGGGATGGCTAGCTAACTTGGCAGAGTGAGCCCACTGAAGAACAGCCAGACGAGTAGAAACAGGAACGAAAAGAAGGTTACTAGGACAAGCGCGCGGCGACGCAGTGTGCGTGAGTGCTTGCTTAACCTGTCTTTCAATTCCCCAGACTGTCAACCCGACAACACGCCCAACAGGAAGGATCCCCTCGGAATCGGTAGAAGCCACAGAAGAACTAAAGAGACGGGATAAAGCATGAGGCTTGGTGTTCTTAGTACCCGGGCAATAAGAAATAACGAACTCGAAACGAGCGAAAAACAACGCCCAACGAGCATGACGCGCATTCAGTCGTTTGGCAGAACGGATGTACTCAAGGTTCTTTTGGTCAGTCCAAACGACAAAAGGAACGGTCGCCCCCTCCAACCACTGTCGCCATTTGCCTAGGGCTAAACGGATGGCGAGCAGTTCGCGGTTAGCCACATCATAGTTACATTCCGACGGTGACAGGCGATGAGAAAAATACGCACAAGGGTGGACCCCATCGTCAGTATCGGAGCGCTGGGACAGAATGGCTCCCACGCCCAGCCCCGACGCGTCAACCTCAACAATAAACTGTTTAGTGACGTCAGGTGCAACAAGGATAGGAGCGGATGCAAAACGCTTCTTGAGGAGATCAGAACAACAATCATACGACCGGTGAGGAGGAAGGGAGTTGGCTCTGGACCGACTGAAGACCGAGCGCAGAACATGATATTCCTCCGGCACTCCTGTCAAATCACCAGGTTCCTCCTGAGAAGAGGGGACAGAACAAACAGGAGGAATAGCAGACATTAAACACTTCACAAGACAAGAAACGTTCCAGGAAAGGATAGAATTACTAGACCAATCAAAAGAAGGATTATGACACACTAGCCAGGGATGACCCAAAACAACAGGTGTAAAAGGTGAACAAAAAATAAAAAAAGAAATGGTCTCACTATGGTTACCAGATACAGTGAGGGTTAAAGGTAGTGTTTCACATAATATACTGGGGAGAGGACTACCATCCAAGGCGAACATGACCGTGGGCTCCCTAACTGTCTGAGAGGAATGTCATGTTCCCGAGCCCAGGCTTCGTCCATAAAACAGCCCTCCGCCCCAGAGTCTATTAATGCACTGCAGGAAGCTGCCGATCCGGTCCAGCGTAGATGGACCGGTAAGGTAGTACAGGTACTTGACGGAGAGGACCGTCTAGTAGCGCTTATCAGTCGCCCTCCACTTACTGATGAGCTCTGGCCTTTAACTGGACATGAAATGACAAAATGACCAGCGGAACCGCAATAGAGACAGAGGCGGTTGGTGATTCTCCGTTCCCTCTCCTTAGTCGAAATGCGAATACCCCCCAGCTGCATGGGCTCAACACCTGAGTCAGTGGGGAAAGATGGTAGTGTCGGAGAGAGGGGAGACACAGTTAACGCGAGCTCTCTTCTATGAGCTCGGTGACGAAGATCTACCCGTCATTCAATGCGAATAGCGAGTTCAATCAAAGAATCCACGCTGGATGGAACCTCCCGAGAGAGAATCTCATCCTTAACCTTAGCGTGGAGTCCCTCCAGAAAACGAGCGAGCAACGCCTGCTCGTTCCAGTTACTGGAGGCAGCAAGGGTGCGAAACTCTATAGAGTAATCCGTTATGGATCGATTACCTTGACTTAGGGAAGACAGGGACCAGGAAGCTTCTTTCCCAAAAACTGAACGATCAAAAACCCTTATCATCTCCTCTTTAAAGTTCTGGTAATTGTTAGAACAATCAGCGCTTGCCTCCCAGATAGCTGTGCCCCACTGCCGAGCCCGACCAGTAAGGAGTGATATGACGTAGGCAATCCGAGCTCTCTCTCTTGAGTATGTGTTGGGTTGGAGAGAGAACACTATATCACACTGGGTGAGAAAGGAGCGGCACTCAGTGGGCTGCCCAGAATAACATGGTGGGTTATTAACCCTAGGTTCCGGAGGCTCGGAAGACCCGGAAGTAGCTGGTGGCACGAGACGAAGACTCTGATACTGTCCTGAGAGGTCAGAGACCTGAGCGGCCAGGGTCTCAACGGCATGCCGAGCAGCAGACAATTCCTGCTCGTGTCTGCCGAGCATCGCTCCCTGGAACTCGAGAGTAGAGTAGAGAGAATCCATAGTCGCTGGGTCCATTCTTGGTCGGATCCTTCTGTTATGCAGGTGAATGAGGACCCAAAAGCGACTTGGCGAAAACAGAGTCTTTATTCCAGTAAAGGAAATAGGCAATACTCCTAGACAAATCAGAGCAGAAAACAAAACATAAAGAACTAATTCCACTCGTAGTGACGAGGACAGACTGGAGACTCGACCATAAACTGTAGGTTGCCTCGGGAAGGCACCGACCGTAGCAGACTCAGACACCTGCTCACACGCAGCATCTGAGGGAAACAAGACACAGCACGGCGGACAATATACAAGGATCCGACAGGACAGAAACGGAAAACAAGGGGAGAAATAGGGACTCTAATCAGAGGACAAGATAGGGAACAGGTGTGGAAAGACTAAATGAGTGAGTAGGAGAATAGGAACAGCTGGGAGCAGGAACGGAACGATAGAGAGAGGAGAGAGAGGGAGGGGGAGAGAGAGGGATAGAAAAAGGGAACGAACCTAATAAGACCAGCAGGGGGAAACGAACAGAAGGGAAAGCATAATGACAAGACAATATAAGACAAAACATGACAGCAGGACAGAGAGAGGCCTTACATGCTGACCACAAGGCTCGCGTCTCAGGCAACGAGCGTCTACGTAGCCTGGCGCTAAAATAGAACTTGGTTCTATTTGTGATGCTTGACACGCTGCAAGTCCCGCCTCTCCCATCACCTCATTGGTTTTTAGGGGCATATACCCACGTGGGGGATTGAAAGATGAACTGAGGTCCACACTCCAGTCCAGTTGTTGGTTGTAATGCACCTTACAGTTGGTTGCCAACTGGCATATAAAGTCCAAAGAAGAAGAAACCTGAAGGAGAGATTACTACAAACAAACTCGGTTTACCCTTTTATTTGTGGATGAATTGTCACGGAGTAGAGGACCTTGTGCATTTCAGGTAAAATAACAATCCAATGTTTATATCTCAGGACAAATTAGCTAGCAACAGCAAGCTAGCAAGTTAAATAGCCATAAATGTTTAATACTTTTTGACCTGTCACCAAATGAATGTGGTTGGTTCAAAATTAGTTTTGATATTTCAACCTGCATGTCCTGATCGCGTCTGGTGTGGGTGAACAACATCAGCATGTGTGCGGTGGTGCACGAGGAGGCACGCGTGCGATCTGGTCAGCATGTTAGAGATCAGGTATTTGTGTATACAGTGCATTCAGGAAAGTATTCAGACCCCTTGACTCTTTCCACATTTTGTTACATTACAGCCTTATTCTAAAAGTGATTTAAAAAACTCCCCTCATCAATCTACACATAATACAAAGTGAAAACAGGTTAAGAAATTTCAGCAAATGTATTAAAAAGAAAAAACAGAAATACGTTATTTACATAAGTATTCAGACCCTTTGCAATGAGACTCGAAATTGAGCTCAAGTGCATCCTGTTTCCTTTGTTCATCCTTGAGATGTTTCTACAACTTGATTGGAGTCCAACTGTGGTAAATACAGTTGATTGGAAAGGATTTAGAAAGGCACCCATCTGTCTATATAAGGTCCCACAGTTGACAGTGCATATCAGAGCAAAAACCAAGCCATGAGGTTGAAGGACCTGTCCGTAGGGCTCCGAGACAGAATTGTGTCAAGGCACAGATATGGGGAAGGGTACCAAAAATGGTCTGCATCATTGAAGATCCCCAAGATCACAGTGGCCTCCATCATTCTTAAATGGAAGAAGTTTGGAACCACCAAGACTCTTCCTAGAGTAGGCCACCGGCCAAACTGGGGAGAAAGTCCTTGGTCAGGGAGGTGACCAATAACCCGAAGGTTCTCTGACAGAGCTTCAAAGGTCCTCTGTGGAGATAGAAGAACCTTCCATAAGGACAACCATCTCTGCAGGACTCCACTAATCAGGCTTTTATGGTAGAGTGCCCAGTTGGAGTTTGTCACAAGGCACATAACGACTCTCAGACCACGAGAAAAAAGATTCTCTGGTCTGACGAAACCAAGATAGAACTCTTTGGCCTGAATCGCAAGTGTCACGTCTGGAGGAAACCTGGCACCATCCCTACGGTGAAGCATGGTGGTGGTAGCATCATGCTGTGGGGATGTTTTTCAGCGGCAGGGACTGGGAGACAAGTCAGGACCAAGGGAAAGATGAATGGAGCAAAGCACAGAGAGATCCTTGATGAAAACCTGCTCCAGAGCGCTCAGGACTTCAGACTGGTGGAAGGTTCACCTTCCAACAGGACAATGACCCTAAGCACACAGCCAAGACAATGCAGGAGTGGCCCAGCCAGAGCCCAGACTTGAACCCGATCGAACATCTCTGGAGAGACCTGAAAATAGCTGTGCTGTGATGCTCCCCGTCCAACCTGACAGAGCTTGAGAGGATCTGCAGATGTAACGGATGTGAAACGGCTAGCTTAGTTAGCGGTGTGCGCTAAATAGCTTTTCAATCGGTTACGTCACTTGCTCTGAGACCTTGAAGTAGTGTTTCCCCTTGCTCTGCAAGGGCCGCGGCTTTTGTGGAGCGATGGGTAACGATGCTTCGAGGGTGACTGTTGTCGTTGTGTGCAGAAGGTCCCTGGTTCGCGCCCGGGTATGGGCGAGGGGTCGATTAAAAAAATTATACTGTTACATTGATGCTGTTGACCCGGATTACTGGTTGCTGCGGAAAAAAAGGAGGAAGGTCAAAAGGGGGGTGAGTGTAACGGATGTGAAACGGCTAGCTTAGTTAGCGGTGTGCGCTAAATAGCGTTTCAATCGGTTACGTCACTTGCTCTGAGACCTTGGAGTAGTGTTTCCCCTTGCTCTGCAAGGGCCGCGGCTTTTGTGGAGCGATGGGTAACGACGCTTCGTGGGTGACTGTTGTTGATGTGTGCAGAAGGTCCCTGGTTCGCGCCCGGGTATGGGCGAGGGGACGGTTTAAAATTATACTGTTACACAGAGAAGAATGGGAGATACAGGTTTGCCAAACTTATAGCGTCATACCCAAGAAGACTTGAGGCTGCGATCACTGCCAAAGGTGCTTCAACAAAGTACTGAGTAAATGGTCTGAATACTTATGTAAATGTGATATCGTTTTTAAATGTTTTAAATAGATTTACAAAAATGTGTAAAACATTTTTTTTTCTTTGTCATTATGGGGCATTGTACGTAGATTGATGAGGGGAAAAAACGATTAAATCATTTTCAGAATAAGGCTGTAACGTAACAAAATGTCAAAGGGTTTGAATTAGTTCATTATCCCATTAACTTCAGTCATGTGCACATTACCCCCTAAGGTTAATATCTCTGCCCCTGCGGAAATCAAATTAGGACAATAAATCTGTCAGTTTAAACTAGAGATGTATTTTATATTGTATGCGTCTCAATCCACCGCATATGTCAATGTGACACTTCCTTATTTGCGGTGAAAGGTGAACAGAGCTAGAGAAATGTTTGTCACACCATGAGATATCCTGAAAATCGGTCTTCTCGCAAATATGTCTGAAGCGTCCGACTCTCATGAACACGATGCTGTTTTCCGCTTCACTCTAGGATGCCCACAGGCATCACAAGACTCATCTGAAGGTCCCCCGGTAGCAGTTGAAATGGAATTATATATGGAGAATGTTTAGTGCCAAAAATGAGGTGTATACATGTGAAAAAATATGAATAAATAATGTTTCCTGATGTTTATTATATCTCTCTGATATAGGACAGACACATCAGAACATCTGCATCTGCTTATGCCCACACATGTGACCCAATTCAGGAAACTAGGCATATGTTGCAAGTCACAAATTCACAGGAGAGCCACAAGTCAAAATGTGTTTTTTTGTTGTTGCAGAAATGCCTTCTTGAATATGTGAACTTTCATGTGCCTTAGATCCTGTTGAGTGTAGGGGCAGTATTTTGATTTTTGAATGAAAAACTTACCCAAATTTATGAAAATTAAATATTTTTAGTAATTTAATTTGAATTTGGCGCGTTGCAATCCAGCTGATGTTGACGTAAATGATCCCGCTAACGTGATGGGTGCATCAAGAAGTTAATATCAAACTTGTATGCCATCTGTAAATACAAATACAATTGTTAAATTATGAGCCTAGTTGGTTTAGCCACGGAAAAAGCAGCAACCTTCCCGCTAGCCATGATTGGCTGAGATAATGAGTGGGCTGGACATGTCGAGAGAGTAGTTTGGATTGGTCTGCGGTGTAGCATCGGTGCTGCTCGTAATGCGTAGAGAATCCTTTCTACAGCAGTTTTTTTGAAAGATATAACAATAGCTATGGAGAACTGCAAATATGTTGCTACTACTCTCAATAACATTGCTGCCCTGAATTTATCAGGCGCTATTGACAAAGATCAGTGGGAAAAAGTTGTGATGGACTACTTTCTGGAGTACGATCGGGCCATGCTTATTCTATCTGACTGAAAACGAATCAGACGATGAGGAAATCCCTGATTTATGTAAAAACATTTTAGCCGAAGAAGACGCTGTAGAGTCTTCTGATGACAGTGATGGAGAAGAAATGGCGACAATCAACAGTGTTGTTGTCACGGAAGAAGTTGACCGAGTTTTGAAATAGTTTGAATGTCTGGTAGAAGCAGGGTAGGAGATGAATAGAATTCTGCTGCTTGATTGCAAATGCATAGGGATTCGAAAAGAGAACAGAGAAGGCTGTTGTAAAAAACACGTCTCCGGATTACATCTTCAAAGTAAGGGCAACCAAAGCATCGGTGACAGAGAGGGAGACGGTCAGTGTGAACCACAGTCAGTGTGAACCAGAGTGACTTGACACAACGGGCCAAACAAGCTGTTCAAACTAAAAGTGACACAGGACGTCTTATTTAATGAAAAGCGTTGCAGTCTGCCGTGAAGCTTTCATCCATGTACACAGGTAAGAATTGACATTGAACCTATTTGGTTAACTTTAGCTGGCTATGACAATCGGTTTGTATTGCTAGTTAAAGCTTAATGTTAGCTAGCCAGCTGGACTTCAATGGTTGGCTTGCTAACGTTACCCTATGGATTGGGATTTTAGTTCATTTTTTAGCAAGCTAGCTAACGTTAACATTACACGTCTAAACAAAAGACCCACGTTAAAGCTTGCTGTCATCTAGCTAACATTAGCAGAGGTTAGATGGCTGACTTGCTAGCTAACATAGAACCTATTTGGTTAACTTTAGCCAGCTATGACAATTGGTTTGTATTGCTAGTTAATACTTGCTGTTAACTAGCCAGCTGGAGATAAATGGCTGGCTTACTAACGTTACTCCATGGATTGTGATTTTAGCTAGCTAAAAAACATTACACGTCTAAACAAAAGACCCCAAGTTAATAAAGCTTGCTGCTAACATCACATGTATGAAGTGTGTGTAACTTTAGTGTCTGGAATGTGTCTTTCAGCATCAGTAGAACACACCTGACTCTCCTTCACCAGTCATACAAGGAGAATGGTCTAATGCCTACCATCAAAAAGAGAGCTGGCCCATACAAGCACAGGTTACACTTGAAGCATGAGGACTTGCAGCGAATGGTGAACTTCATCAACAACTACGCAGAGGACAATGCAATAGTATTGCCAGGACGCCACCCAGGACACAAACACTTTGGTGGAAAGCTGCTGTCATCCCATGTGACAAAAGCAGCAGTGTGGCATCTCTACAAGGAATCGATGACAGCACATGGTATATAAAGCATAAACACATTTTGATGGTTTAACTGACCTCCAACATGATTGGCACTACTTTTATTGGTCTCACATTTTTTTCTGTATTTTCCAGAGGTACGTGTTGTCGGGCTGTTTTCCTTTAGGAATCTGTGGAGAAAATGGCTGCCCCACATCTCAAGCTCTAAGCCCAGGACAGACCTGTGCTGACAGTGCCAGAGGAACAACTATCAGGTCTTCAGATCTGCCAATCTGCCAGAAGCTGTTAAGTCAGCCTAGATGAAGAAGCAAGAGCAGCATCTCCTGCTTGTTCAGAGTGAGCGGTCTGTCTACCAGAAGATGGTTGCTGACTGCAAGACCACCTGTCAAGACATGCAGTTGTCTCTGGGGGGCCCTACTGAACCAGCAAGTAAAGACATCAGGATACATTACAGCTTTGATTTTGCTCAACAAGTAAGCAACATTTCCTACTTTATACTGATTAAGGACATAGGTGGATAGACAATAGATATACACACACAAAACAAATGGGAGGCAGGCACATACATTTCACTGAGTGATGTAAAGACATATTGACAGGGGTGAGACTGTCAATGGGAATGAATGAGAATGAATTGTAATTCATCTGAATTATTTTGTTGTCTGTTGGTGCAATATCCTTCTGACCCTATACAGCCAGGTCCCATCTACGTTTTAACTCCTCGCAAGTGTTGCTTGTTTGGTGTCTGCTGTGAAGGAATATCACCATATGTTAACTACTTGATTGGTGAAAACATGTCATCCAGCAAAGGCAGCAGTGCAGTCATCAACTACATGCACCATTTCTTCACCAACTACGGAGTTGGGGAAACACACGTGGACCTGAAATATGATAACTGCAGTGGCCAAAACAAGAATAATTTGAAATGATTTATACTTTTACTTTGATACTTAAGTACATTTTAGCAATTCCATTTACTTTTGATACTTAAGTATTTTTAAAACCAAATACTGTTGTACTTTTACTCAAGTAGTATTTTATTGGGTGACTTTTACTTTCACTTCAGTCATTTTCTATTAAAGTATCTTTACATCTGGACACTTTCTGTTTACCTGGAATTATTTTAGGCTTTTAGTCTTAACCTTTACTACACCCCTCAGTGTTTAGCACATGACCTCACATGTGAATCCTTAAAGAGATGGGTGGGGCTAAGGCTTAAGAGGGTGTGAACAATGGTGAATGGGTGTAGACAAAGGAGAGATCTCCAGTAGGTACCAAAAACATTCAAAGGCCCTTTTCTACAATGAGTTTACAAATGTCTCAAACAATCCAAGCAGAATTACTTTCCCATTGTTCCTCAAAAATACAGTGTATGATATACCATGTTGTAGCTCTGTGTCTATACTTTTTAGCAATGTAAAAAAAAAAACATTTCCAATTTTGCTACATATGACACAATCCAGGTGTTGAGTCACATATTGTCTCAAGACAAATGTTTATTTTTAACACCCTTACACACAAAAAGGCCACCCTCATACGGTATTTAAAAATGATCTTAATCATATCACTGTCAACTTTTACCCGTTGAATGTAGACAGAAATAGACTATTTTGTATTACAATTGTAACAAAATATTTGAGTGAATTATGCGAATTAGGCAACATATCATTAAATATGCGTCGATTTGCATATCGCGCAAATCCCTTTTCGTGGACACTGAATAAAGTCAGCCTAAATATTTTGGTTAAGACACTCTAGGACCAGACTTGTCCAGAGCAGATTGTGGTTAAATAATTGTTTAACCTTTGTATCTGTAACATACTAAAGATAACAAATCAACAATTGTCTCTGGGCAAGTCTGGAGAATATATCTAAGGATACCCACACAACATTTGGTGAATGCAAATGCTTCTGAAGCTGAGAAAAATGAGTAGGCGTGTGGTAAGAGTCTGACTTTCGAGAAATGGCAGTTAAACACAAGTACACTGAATGGCAAACGCCTATTTAGACCCAATTACCATCTCTTCAAAGTAAGTTACTAAATATAGTCCAGTCTGTAACACTCTTTATGAAATTGCCATTTAAATTATGTGTAATTTAATGTAGTGAGCTTTGAAATTATTGATGTCTATCTTAACGTGGTTAAAATTCATAAAAAATGTTGCTGACGGTAGTGTGATGAACTAAAGAAAATACACAATCTCATAATACTAATAGTGTCAATCAAATGTATATAGAAAGCCCTTTTTACATCAGCAGATGTTACAAAGTAGTGCTTATACAGAAACCTATTTGAAAACCCCAAACAGCAAGCTCTGCAGATGAAGAAGCACGGTGGCTTAGAAAAACTCCCTAGAAAGGCATGAACCTAGGAAGAAACCAAGAGAGGAACCAGGCTCTGAGGGGTGGCCAGTCCTCTTCTTGCTGTGCCGGGTGGAGACTATACGATCTGGCCTTTAGGGACAGATAATTCTTCAAGATGTTCAAATGTTCATAGACAACTAGCATGGTCAAATAATAATAACAGTTGTTATTACACCTCAGGAGTAAATGTCAGTTGGCTTTCCATAGCTGAGCATTCAGAGGTCAAGACAGTAGTTGCAGTAGGTTCCATATCCGCAGGCACAGCAGTTGAAACTGGACCAGCAGCACGACAAGGTAGCACGTCTTGTGAACAGGTCAAGGTTCCATAGCCACAGGCAAAACAGTAGAAACTTGATCAGCAGCGCTAACAGGGGGACAGCCAGGAGTCACCATGGCTCAAGTTCTGAGAGAGAGAGAGAGAGAGAGAGAGAGAGAGAGAGAGAGAGAGAGAGAGAGAGAGAGAGAGAGAGAGAGAGAGAGAGAGAGAGAGAGAGAGAGAGATATCAGATTCAAAGCTTTAGCTACATTAGTTCTTCCTGTAAAAGTTGCGTTATACTGCAGCACACCTTATGGGTTGCCACAGAATTCTATGGCACGATATTTAATTGTCAGCCATTGTTGCCATTAATGCTAGTTTGACCACCAGAGGGTATCTTTGAGAAGCATTTGACAGTCTTCAAAATTGGCTGCAGTAGAGAATTAAAACACTTTTTTGTAAGAACATAGTATATTTTCGATTGATTTGAAGAAATGTATCTTAATTAATTTGATTCATATTATGGTGTTTCTATTCCAAGAAAAACAGAAAATGAAACCCACATGGTTTCCATTAGGAAAATATGGTGTGCTGTACAACATAACTGGCCTGGAGTAGGCACCAGTACTACAGTAAGAGCAAAATAATCCTAATCTTTCCACAACCTAATTGTAGTCTAACCAATACCCAAACGGAAATTCAGTGAAAATAAAAATCTCATTGATTTATCAAGACCAATACATCTCAGAGCTGCGCTGTCTTGACCTCTGAATGCTGTCTTTCCCCCCTTCCACTTGCTTCTTCCATTAATTTTGAAATAGTATTTTCCAGTAAGCATAATCAGTGCTCTAACTCCCCCTTACGCTGATCTGGAGCAGTGAAGCAGTGATTCAGGGTACTGTACTAAACCACAAATTACCTCTAAATCCTGCAGCTTAATCTCAAAACCTTTAGTTGAACAACCTTTGTACATGTTCAACAATTTAGGCATAAAACTCTTTTATCCCCATCATAAACTTGGGATGGGGGTAAATTGTATTTATTTTATTGATTTATTTCACCTTTATTTAACCAGGTAGGCAAGTTGAGAACACCTTTATTTAACCAGGTAGGCAAGTTGAGAACACCTTTATTTAACCAGGTAGGCAAGTTGAGAACACCTTTATTTAACCAGGTAGGCAAGTTGAGAACACCTTTATTTAACCAGGTAGGCTAGTTGAGAACACCTTTATTTAACCAGGTAGGCAAGTTGAGAACACCTTTATTTAACCAGGTAGGCAAGTTGAGAACACCTTTATTTAACCAGGTAGGCAAGTTGAGAACACCTTTATTTTAGGCAAGTTGAGAACACCTTTATTTAACCAGGTAGGCAAGTTGAGAACACCTTTATTTAACCAGGTAGGCAAGTTGAGAACACCTTTATTTAACCAGGTAGGCAAGTTGAGAACACCTTTATTTAACCAGGTAGGCAAGTTGAGAACACCTTTATTTAACCAGGTAGGCAAGTTGAGAACACCTTTATTTAACCAGGTAGGCAAGTTGAGAACACCTTTATTTAACCAGGTAGGCAAGTTGAGAACACCTTTATTTAACCAGGTAGGCAAGTTGAGGCAAGTTGAGAACAAGTTCTCATTTACAATTGCGACCTGGCCAAGATAAAGCAAAGAAGTTCGACACATACAACACAGAGTTACACATGGAGTAAAACAAACATACAGTCAATAATACAGTATAAACAAGTATATATACGATGTGAGCAAATGAGGTAAGATAAGGGAGGTAAAGGCAAAAAAAGGCCATGGTGGCAAAGTAAATACAATATAGCAAGTAAAACACTGGAATGGTAGATTTGCAGTGGAAGGATGTGCAAAGTAGAAATAAAAATAATGGGGTGCAAAATAAAGCAAAATAAATAAATATATAAAATAAATACAGTTGGGAAAGAGGTAGTTGTTTGGGCTAAATTATAGGTGGGCTATGTACAGGTGCAGTAATCTGTGAGCTGCTCTGACAGTTGGTGCTTAAAGCTAGTGAGGTAGATAAGTGTTTCCAGTTTCAGAGATTTTTGTAGTTTGTTCCAATAAATAAATAACAGTGATTCCTCTTAAAAAGGGGACCATCTGAGCTTTCCAACAATGCCAGAAGCATTATTGTACTCCTATTATTAAGCAAATAACATGAACATTTCCAATCGCATAAAAACAATTGCGTTCACATTTGCGGACCGCGAGAATGGCAACACATGGGAAACTAGAGCTTCTGATTTTATCAAAGCATAGCCTACATGAATGTAGGAGAGTAAACATTATCGTTTCTAGTTTAGGTTAGTTACAATTTAGGTTACTTACAGTTTAGTTAGTTACAATGAGTTACATGAAAGTAGGAGAATGTAAACATTATCGTTTCTAGTTTAGGTTAGTTACAATTTAGGTTACTTACAGTTTAGTTAGTTACAATGAGTTACATGAAAGTAGGATAATGTAAACATTATTGTTTCTAGTTTAGGTTAGTTACAATTTAAAGGGTAGGAAGCATGAGTTTTTATTCACCAAAGTACCAACATAGTGTGGTCAAAGAAATAGTTGTAGTCACAATCTGGTTACCTATTACTACAAACATAGTTATGTTTTGGTATTTTTGCATATTTATTAATTTATTTCTGGATACTACCCACAATGCACAATTTCTCAACATCATATGGAGAATCTACTCTGCGTTAGTTAGATCGAGCTGGCTAACGTAAGCCTTTAGCCAGCGGTGAGCTACAATCCACCATTCACAAGGAGGTGTGATTTAAACAACCAATGAGATTCTCCACATGTAGGGGCCGCACAATCTCTGTGAAGAAGGCTACCAGAGTTTTTCAACCTTGCTGTTGTTATCATTTTCATCTGGCTGGAGCCTTCCTCCAATCACTGGCTTATTGTTGACTCTTCCCCTCGTCTCCTGTGCCCAATGCCGCCATTGGATTATTGCCTCTGGAATCTACTTTGGATTTACCTCACTATATCGCTACTGGATTAGCTGAATCTCCCTCGACCGGTAAAATGACCTCTCCCTCTGAGGCGCCTCTCTTCTTGTCTCTTCTTTGGTAGCTAACTCAGCTGTCAATCGGTAAGTCTCCGCTCTCTCTACTTCTGTGAGTTCCTGCCTGTGCTAAATTAGTTGGTGTTGTTCTCTGGCTTACTATTTAGCTATGTCAACCATGGTGGTTGGTAGCTAGACTAGTTAGCTGGCTAGGCCAGCTAGCAGACTAAAATATCTAACTGTAGCTGACTGGCTTGTTGACTAAGATAACGGCATATACTGGTGACATTATTTGATAACTGGTTAGGTGGCATTATGTATTTCCAAAACGTTGATTTTGGAAAGGCTGGTAGGACTAAAGTTAGCAGGTTAGTAGGGCTAACATTAGCAGGCTAGTTGGTGAGCAACCTTGCAAGCTGATTTGTAACAATAAATTAATGAAATATTTGCTTGTAAGTTGGCTGAAACTTAAATTCAAACCAGTACTCATAAGTGCAAACAATTTGATTACATTTGAAGTTCTGTTGGAGTTCACATTATAGGGTGGTCCCTCATTATTACGTCACCCCCCGCAAAAACATTTTCCGGCATGACTTGTTCAGAATTTAGATCGGTTTATGTAATAACTCGAAAAATAGAAAAGTGAGGTGTAACTTTGCAGTGGGACTTTTGACAAGTATACTAATGCAAATCCATATGTTACATGTGGTTATGTTTATGCTACCTAGTGTTTAAGTGTCCTGACCAATGAGAGCATTGCATTAAATACTCTGATAAGGCATGCATGCTTATTATTGGCCAAAATGTGAAATTGAATGTCCATTAGTCTCACAAGGAATTCTCGCGTCGTCACCACATTTTTATCAACTAAAATGAAAACACATTTTTTACAGTTATTGTTTTTTTACATGGCGTCTCATCTCGTTATCGTCATTAGTTCTTGTCAGGGAAAATAGGTCATTTTTGAATATTTTTTTTGTCATAGTTATTGTTGATAAACTTAACACTGGTGTGGTTAGGATACAAGCCCATAGAGACTCCAGGTCAGTGGGAACATTCCTCTCTCAGCCCTTTTTCTGCTGAACACAAGCCTTTCCCTGGAACAGAGCTGCCTAACACACACACATACTCACAGGGATAAATGTGCTAATGAACAGGAACAGCTGAGAATATTGAACAGTTCCAGATAGTGCTGACCATCTTCCCAACAGCACCCTGGGAAATTAACTAGACAAACTCAGCTAATCAAAGATAGGGAGAGCGAGGGAGGGAAAGAGAGGTGAGAGAGAGAGATTATGCACTTACTCTCTCTCTCTCTCTCTCTCTCTCTCTCTCTCTCTCTCTCTCTCTCTCTCTCTCTCTCTCTCTCTCTCTCTCTCTCTCTCTCTCTCTCTCTCTCTCTCTCTCTCTCTCTCTACTTTCATTATTTCTCTTTCTACTTTTTATTTATTTTAAATTCTCCTCCCCCTGCTATCTCCGTGTTCTCTCAGGCAGATCAGATCTGATTGAGGAGAGAGTAGAAGCTTGTTTCTCTGACATCTTCAAAGTAAACAGGGAAAACTTTATGAGTCACAATATTTACCAGAGCCAAAAAAAGCAGTTGACATTCTGATCAGAGAGAACATTACTGCTTATCACCACTGCTCTCACTCTGTCTGTTCTTAGTAAAAAACACCAGACGCAAGCACTTGTTTATTATGGACTTTTACGTTCCATCATTCTTATCAGATCAGTGGAGGGCTGTTTGTTGTTTGATTTCTCTGTCTATTCTTAATGTCAACACTTTTCATTCTCAAGACTTCTCTCCTCTCTTCGTGATTTCTCTCTTTGTGATTTCTCTCTCCCTCTCTCTTCTTCTCCCCCTCTCTGTCTCCCTATCTCCAATCAGTGACGCTGTAGATAGCAGGTCAGATTCCTAATTACCCAATCAAGACTTAATCAGAGCTTCGTCTGAGTTTCAAACATAGACGTAGATAGACGTTGCATCGCTGTATCGGTCCCATTATGGCGTCTATGAGCACACGGGCATCTCCATTTTGAAGTAGTAATTTTTCTTCTACTAATTCTATAGGTTAGGGAGGGTCACATAATTACATCCATGTCACCGGGATTGATCAGCCAATTAATTACTCATTGGCAAACATTCCAGAACTGCAGGTGGCAGTAAATTGCCAACCTTGGCTTTAAACCTCTTCAAACAACACACTCTAGTGTGCAACCTTTCAGTTTGTTTGCTAACTCATAGGAAGTCCGACCCAGTTGACTACTTTAAAATGGTGAAAGTCTTCAACGGCGCAACCATGCTAAACTGTCTTTTGGGCACTGGAGCCCTCTTTTTATCTCTATGGTTCCAACCTTCATCTGTCCCTCCTACAACATCACACGTAGAACATACAACCTAGAGCGGACCTTTCCATCAATCACACATTACACATCGTTAACGAGAGATGTCGTGTGTACGTGTGTGCGTGTGTGACCGACCCCTCGTTAGTGCAGTCTGATTGAACTGATTAGTTGTCACACATTAACAAGGAGATACATCAGCAGACAGACGGTAAGAGGATCTCCTTCACAGACCTAGGAGCACCTCTTCATAATTTATGATGAAATATTACTATGCATTCATTGGTAAAATCCAGTCAAATTAAAATAAATCAACTCAAAAAACACAGATAGCTAAGAGTGGAGATGTCCAACTGAAATCTGAAATAGAAAATATGTTTTATTTTCACAAACGCCAGATAGGCCAGGGATGTCAAACTCATTCCATCGAGGGCCTAGTGTCTGCAGACTTTTGTGTTTCCTTTCAATTACGACCCAGACAACCAGGTGAGGGGAGTTCTTTCCTAATTAGTGACCTTCATTCATCATTAATCAAGTACAAGGGAGAATTAAAAACCCACAGAAACTCTGCCTTCCGTGGAATGAGTCTGACACCTGAGTTAGGCCCACATTAAAAAAATACTAGTATAGTGTGTGCTATGGTAGGAATACTATAGTATTCGCTGTGTTTTTGCAGACTTTACTGTAGTATTCACTGTCGTGTTTTTGCGGATTGAGGTCCACTACAGTATTAATACTAGTATTAATACTGTAGTACAAAATTGTAATTACTGTAGTGTTTTGGCAGACTGTAGGATACAGTGGCATGTACTATAGTGTTTATGTGGACTGTAGTTTACTGTAGTATTTTGGGTGACATTACTGCTGTAAATTACATAATTGTTTTTGTTTGAATATCTTTGACAAAGAAATGAGGGGCTTTCACCTTGATAACAGCTACTAGAGAAATACTAACAGAGCAAAATTTCCCCCCAAAAAGCCAGAGCTCATCACTTCTACTCTATTCTATAACCATAAGGAACACAATATGTGATTTTTATTTGACAAAAATAGGGATATCAGTGAGGGGAATGGGCAGGGTATATGCAAATTACACAGTCTACAAAACATTAAGAACATATGGTCTTTCCATGACATAGACTGAACACATGAATCCAGGTGAAAGCTATGATCCCATAACTGATGTCACTTCTATAAATGGCGCCAAAAGAAATGGCAGCAGTTTTACGGGCGCCCAACCAATTGTGCTATTATGTGGGGGTTTTTCGCGTTATTTGTAACTTATTTTGTACATAATATTTCTGCAACTGTATCTTACGGCAAAAAAAGAGCTTCTTGAGATCAGGACAGCGATCACTCACCTCGGATTAGACAAAGATTTTTTCCTCAACAAGCAGGAAACACAGGATATACTGCTAACATCCCTGTTATTGGCAAGAGAAAGAGACACAGATACAGTTACTTGGTGCCTCGTAAGGATCAGCAGAATGCGAGCAGGAAAGCTGCCGTTATCGTCAATATTACTCCACCAACGTTCAATTATTGGACAATACATTAGACAAGGTACGATCACGAATATCCTACCAACGGGACATCAAAAACTGTAATATCTTACGTTTCACGGAATCGTGGCTGAACGACGACAGGGATATTCAGCTAGCGGGATATACGCTGCACCGGCAAGATAGCACAGAGCACTCCAGTAAGACGAGGGGGGGGGCGGTCTGTGCATATTTGTAAACAACAGCTGTGTCACGCCTTGGTCATTGTATCTTGTGTTTTTGTTATATGTTTGGGTAGGCCAGGGTGTGACATGGGTTTATATGTTGTATTTCGTATTAGGGTTTGTATTAATTGGGAGTGTGTATTATTAGGGGGTGTCTAGTTAGGCTTGGCTGCCTGAGGCGATTCCCAATTGGAGTCAGCTGATTCTAGTTGTCTCGGATTGGGAACCGTATTTAGGCAGCCTGAGTGCGCGTTGTATTTCGTGGGTGATTGTACCTGTCTTTGTGTTAGTCACCAGATAGGCTGTATTAGTTTCACTCGTTTGTTGTTTTGTATTCGCAGTTATTTTCATGTACAGCTTTTTCTTCATTAAATGTCATGAGTAACCTACACGTTGCATTTCGGTCTGACTTTCTTCTAACAGGCTTCCTGTGCGTGTCCTCGCGCCAGTACCACCAGTTCCAGCACCACGCACCAGGCCTCCAGTGCGCCTCGCCTGTTTAGCGCAGCCAGATGCTTTTCTCCTCTCCTGCGCTGCCGGAAGAGTCTCCCTGTCTGAGCCAGCGCCACCAGTGCTCCCAGTCGCCCCAAAAAATTATTGGGGGAGCTAGAAGGGAGCGTGCCAGTGCGCATCGTCTGTTCACCAGCACAGCCAGTGCTTTTCTGGAGCCCCTCCTGCGCTGCCCGTGAGTCTCCAGCTTGTTTAGTGGGCATCGAGCCAGAGCTGTTCTCCTCTGCGCCTGCGCTGCCGGAGTCTCCTGTCTGTCCAGCGCCACCAGTGCTCCCAGTCAGTTCCAGCACCAGCGCATCCAGTGCGCCTCGCCTGTTCAGCGCAGCCAGAGCTTTCTCCTCTCCTGCGCTGCCGGAGTCTCCTGTCTGCCCAGCGCCACCAGTGCTCCCAGCGTCACCAGTCTGCCAGGATCCGCCAGCCAGTGCCAGTCTGCCAGGATCCGCCACCAGAGTGTTCTAGTCTACCAAACTCTTCTAGATCTGGCCAGACAACCTTAATCATCCAGGTCCGCCCAGCCAGCCAGGATTTCCTGCGCTGAGCCTACTACCTGCCTGAGCTTCCTCTCAGTACTGAGCTGCCTCTCAGTACTAGACTCCAAAATCTTCTGTACTGGGCTCCCTTTCAGTCCACCAGCCAGGGCTTCCCCTCAGTACCGGGCTTCCCCTCAGTACCGGGCTTCCCCTCAGTACCGGGCTGCTTCGGTCCCGGGCTGCCCCTCTGTCCCGGGCTGCCCCTCTGTCCCGGGCTGCCCCGCTGTCCTGAGTTGCCCCTCTATCCTGAGTTGCCCCTCTATCCTGAGTTGCCCCTCTATCCTGAGTTGCCCCTCTATCCTGAGTTGCCCCTCTATCCTGAGTTGCCCCTCTATCCTGAGTTGCCCCTCTATCCTGAGTTGCCCCTCTGTCCTGAGTTGCCCCTCTATCCCGAGTTGCCCCTCTATCCCGAGTTGCCCCTCTGTCCCGAGCTGCCCCTCTGTCCCGAGCTGCCCCTCTGTCCCGAGCTGCCCCTCAGTTATGTGGGGATCAGGGTGAGGACTATTAGGCCATGGTCGGCGGAGAAGGTGGATTATCCTAGGACGCGAAGGGGAGGAACTAGGACATTTATGGAGTGGGGTCCACGTCCCGAGCCAGAACCGCCACCATGGACAGACGCCCACCCGGACCCTCCCTATTCTGTCACGCCTTGGTCATTGTATCTTGTGTTTTTGTTATATGTTTGGGTAGGCCAGGGTGTGACATGGGTTTATATGTTGTATTTCGTATTAGGGTTTGTATTAATTGGGAGTGTGTATTATTAATGGGTGTCTAGTTAGGCTTGGCTGCCTGAGGCGATTCCTAATTGGAGTCAGCTGATTCTAGTTGTCTCGGATTGGGAACCGTATTTAGGCAGCCTGAGTGCGCGTTGTATTTCGTGGGTGATTGTACCTGTCTTTGTGTTAGTCACCAGATAGGCTGTATTAGTTTCACTCGTTTGTTGTTTTGTATTCGCAGTTATTTTCATGTACAGCTTTTTCTTCATTAAATGTCATGAGTAACCTACACGTTGCATTTCGGTCTGACTTTCTTCTAACAGCAGACGAAGTTCATTACAAGCTGGTGTACGAAATCTAAGGAAGTCTCTAGATTTTGCTCGCCTGAAGTAGAGTATCTTGTGATAAATTGCAGACCACACTACTTTCCTAGAGAGATTTCAGCTATACTTTCGTTGCTGTTTATTTACCACCACAGACGGATGCTGGCACTAAGACAAAAAACATCAGTCTGGTTTTAGACCCCATCATAGCACTGAGACTACACTTGTGCACTTGTGAAGGTGGTAAATTACCTTTTAATGGCGTCAGACCGAGGCTCTGCATCTGTCCTCGTGCTTCTAGACCTTAGTGCTGCTTTTGATACAATCGATTACCACATTCTTTTGGAGAGATTGGAAACCCAAATTGGTCTACACGGACAAGTTCAGGCCTGGTTTAAATCTTATCTGTCAGAAAGACAATAGTTTGTCTCTATGGATGGTTTGTCCTTTTGTACAAATCAACTGTAAATTTCGGTGTTCTTTTTACCTCTTGGTGATGTCATTCGGAAACATATTGTTAACTTTCACTGCTATGCGGATGACACACAGCTGTACATTTCGATGAAACATGGTGAAGCCCCAAAATTGCCCTCGCTGGAAGCCTGCGCTTCAGACATAAGTAAGTGGATGGCTGCAAATGTTCTACTTTAAAACTCGGACAAAACAGATGCTTGTTCTAGGTCCCAATAAACAAAGAGAGCTTCTGTTGAATCTGACAATTACTCTTTATGGTTGTACAGTCGTCTCAAATAAAACTGAAGGACCTCGGCGTTACTCTGGACCATGATCTCCCTTTTGATGAACACATCAAGACTGTTTCAAGGACAGCTTTTTTCCATCAACGTAAAATTGCAAAAATCAAAAATGTTGCAGAAAAATGTAACAATGCTTTTGTCACTTCTAGGTTAGACTACTGCAATCCTGTACTTCCCGGCTACCCGGATAAAGCACTAAATAAACTTCAGTTAGTGCTAAACACTGCTGCTCGACTCTTGAATACAACCCCAAAATTTGATCATATTACTCCAGTGCTAGCCTCTCTAGACTGGCTTCCTGTTAAGGCAAGGGCTGATTTCAAGGTTTTACTGCTAACCTACAAAGTATTACATGGGTTTGCTCCTGCCTATCTTTCCGATTTGGTCCTGCCGTACATACCTACACATATGCTACGGTCACAAGACACAGGCCTCCTAATTGTCCCTAAGCAAACAGCTGGAGGCAGGGCTTTCTCCTATAGAGCTCCATTTTTATGGAATGGTCTGCCTACCCATGTGAGAGAAGCAGACTAGGTCTCAACCTTTAAGTCTTTATTGAAGATTCATCTCTTCAGTAGGTCCTATGATTGAGTGTAGTCTGGCCCAGGAGTGTGAAGGTGAATGGAAAGGCACTGGAGCAACAAACCGCCCATGCTGTCTCTGCGTGGTTGGTTCCCCTCTGAGTCACTGGCTTACTGGTGCTCTTCCATACCGCCCCTAGGAGGGGTGCGTCACTTGAGTGGGTTGAGTCACTGACGTGATCTTCCTGTCTGGGTTGGTGCCCCCCCTTGGGTTGTACCGTGGCGGAGATCTTTGTGGGCTATAATCGGCCTTGTCTCAGGATGGTAAGATGGTGGTTAAAGATATCCCTCTAGTGGTGAGGGGGCTGTGCTTTGGCAAAATTGGTGGGGTTATATCCTGCCAGTTTGGCCCTGTCCGGGGGGGTATCATCGGATGTGGCCACAGTGTCTCCCAACCCCTCCTGTCTCAGCCTTCAGTATTTATCCTGCAGTAGTTTATGTGTTGGGGGGCTAGGGTTAGTCTATTATATCTGGAGTATTTCTCCTGTCTTATCCGGTGTCCTGGGTGAATTTAAGTATGCTCTCTCTAAATCTCCTTCTCTCTTTCTTTCTTTCTCTCTTTCTCTCTCTTTCTTTCTCTCTCTCAGAGGACGTGAGCCCTAGGACAATGCCTTAGGACTACCTGGCATGATGACCTCTTGCTGTCCCCAGTCCACCTGGCCGTGCTGCTCCTCCAGTTTCAACTGTTCTGTTCTGTCCACTGTGATTATTATTATTTGACCCTGCTGGTCATCTATGAACATTTGAACATCTTGGCCATGTTTTGTTATAATTTCCACCCGGTCACAGCCAGACGAGGACTGGCCACCCCTCATAGCCTGGTTCATCTCGAGGTTTCTTCCTATGTTCTGACCTTTCTAGGGAGTTTTTCCTAGCCATCATGCTTCTACAACTGCATTGCTTGCTGTTTGGGGTTTTAGGCTGGGTTTCTGTACAGCACTTTGAGATATCATCTGATGTAAGAAGGGCTTTATAAATACATTTGATTTGATTTAGAGAGAGTCAGAGACAGTCTCTGATGTGAAAAGACAAGACTGACTACCACTGAGAACAGATCCTCTATCTGTACTTCAACACGGTGTGTGTTTGTGTGTGTGTGTGTGCTTGTGTGTAGGGGGTATAAATAATGTTGTGTATGTATTTAATAAGCCATGTTGTAAATTGTCTATTATGTAAATGAGCTGTTGTTGCTGGCAATAATTTAATCAGCATTAATCTATACAAGTTTCCAAACACATGAAACACGAGTGAACAGCATTGCCTCGGAACACACACACACACACACACACACACACACACACACACACACACACACACACACACACACACACACACACACACACACACACACACACACACACACACACACACACACACACACACACACACACACACACACACACACACACACACACACACACACACACACACACACACACACACACACACACACACACACACACACACACACACAGAGAGAGAGAGTCAGATTATTGTACAGCAGGAACACATCAGCAATGTTCTCTTCATCTGGTATTGTTAGCTGGAACTAGGTCATTAGAAGAGAAGTCTGTTTCTTTGTGCTGTTCAAGGCTACTCCGGCTGCCATTATGTTGTATGATCTCTTTAGTCTGCTTTACTCTTCCCCCCTTTTCATTGCAAAATCTCTCCTCTCTGTTCGATCCTTTCTCCATTTCTCCTGCCTGTCCTCCCTCTACTTCTCTGGTATCCATCCTCACCATGTCTGTCTTCCAGTCTCTTCCCTTCCTCTCTACTCTTCTCTCCTTCTTATATAAAAATATATGCCATTTAGCAGACGTTTTTATCCAGTGTCTTACGGTCAAGCGCATGGCTTGACTCATGTTCATGTGTCTCTATACAATACAAAGACAAATCACTGCACCCACATAAAAAGTACTGCAGTTTACTATAAATACTAGAGTACTTACTATAGAATTATGTATAATCTGGTAGTATACTATAGAGTACTATAGTAAATACTAATTTGAAGCTTGCCAGTAAATACTAATAAATATTGCAGTAAATACTATAAAACTTGAAGCAAAAACAGTATATATACTGTTTTACTATAGTAAATACTACAATATATACACTTAGGATACCAAACATTAGGAACACTTACCTTATATTGAGTTGCACCCACCTTTGCCCTCAGAACAGCCTCAATTCAACAGGGCAAGCAAGGTTTTGAAAGCCTTCCAAAGGGATTCTGGACCATGTTGACTTGGCTGGATGTATTTTGGGTGGTGGACCATTCTTGATACACACGGGAAACTGCTGAGAATGAAAAACCCAGCAGCGTTGCAGTTCTTGACACAAACCAGTGTGCCTGGCACCTACTACCATACCCCGTTCAAAGGCACTTAAATATTTTGTCTTGCCCATTCACCCTCTTTAATGGCACACATACACAATCCATGTCTCAATTGCCTCAAGACCTAAAAATCCTTCTTTAACCTGTCTCCTTCCCCTTCATCTACAATGATTGAAGTGGATTTAACAAATCAAATCAAATGCTTGTTTTATTTGTAGAGCAGCATGCGCCAGGGTAATCCCGGGACCACAACAGGTAGACATGACTTACAGTGAAATGCATATATTATTATTATATTATTATTATTACTTACAGGCTCTAACCAACAGTACTAAAAAGGTATTGGTGAACAATGGGTAAGTAAAGAAATAAAAACAACAGTAAAAAGACATTGAAAAATAACAGTAGCGAGGCTATATACAGTTGTGAGGCTACATACAGGCACCGGTTAGTCGGGCTGATTGAGGTAGCATGCACATGTAGATATGGTTAAAGTGACTATGCATATATGATAAAAAGAGGGGTTGGTGGGTGGCGGGACACAATGCAGATAGCCCGGTTAGCCAATGTGCGGGGGCACTGGTTGGTCAGGCAAATTGAGGTAGTATGTACATGAATGTATAGTTAAAGTGACTATACATATGTGATAAACAGAGAGTAGCAGCAGCGTAAAGGAGGGGTTGGGGGTGCGGGGGGGCACACAATGCAAATCGTCTGGGAAGTCATTTGATGACCTGTTCAGGAGTCTTATGGCTTGGGGGTAAAAACTGTTGAGAAGCCTTTTTGTCCTAGACTTGGCACTCCGGGTACCGCTTGCCATGCTGAAATAGAGAGAACA
Source organism: Oncorhynchus gorbuscha (assembly GCF_021184085.1). Classification (NCBI taxonomy): domain Eukaryota; kingdom Metazoa; phylum Chordata; class Actinopteri; order Salmoniformes; family Salmonidae; genus Oncorhynchus; species Oncorhynchus gorbuscha. Next base: position 5,968,780 of record NC_060192.1, on the reverse strand, counting down.
GTCTATGACTGGGGTGGCTGGGGTCTTTGACCATTTTTAGGGTCTTCCTCTGACACCGCCTGGTGTAGAGGTCCTGGATGGCAGGCAGCTTTGCCCCAGTGATGTACTGGGCCGTACGTACTACCCTCTGTGGTGCCTTGTGGTTGGAGGCCGAGCAATTGCCTTACCAGGCAGTGATGCAACCAGTCAGGATGCTCTCGATGTTGCGGCTGTAGAACCTTTTGAGGATCTGAGGACCCATGCCAAATTGTTTTAGTTTCCTGAGGGGGAATAGGCTTTGTCATGCCCTCTTCACGACTGTCTTGATGTGTTTGGAGCATTCTAGTTTGTTGGTGATGTGGACACCAAGGAACTTGAAGCTCTCAACCTGCTCCACTACAGCCCCATTGATGAGAATGAGGGCGTGCTCAGTCCTCCTTTTCCTGTAGTCCACAATCATCTCCTTAGTCTTGGTTACGTTGAGGAATAGGTTGTTATTCTGGCACCACCCGTCCAGGTCTCTGACCTCCTCCCTATAGGTTCTGTTTGGGCAGTATGCAAATTGGTGTATGTCTTGGGGAACACCCCCCCCCCATTCAGCTGAAACGGTGGCACGGGGAATTCAAAAATATTCTTTAGAAATAATTAACTTTCACACATTAACAAGTCCAATACAGCAAATGAAAGATAAACATCTTGTTAATCTACCCATCATGTCCGTTTTTTAAAATGTTTTACAGCGAAAACACAACATATATTTATGTTAGACCACCACATAATAAAAAAAACATAGAGTCAAAAAAGCAGAATTAGAGATAAAATGAATCACTAACCTTTTGATAATCTTCATCAGATGACACTCATATGACATGTTACACAATACATTTATGTTTTGTTCGATAATATGCATATTTATATCCACAAATCTCAGTTTACATTGACGCCATGTTCAGAAATGCCTCCAAAATATCCGGAGGAATTACAGAAAGCTACGCCAGATAACAGAAATACTCATCATAAACATTGACTAAAGATACATGTTCTACATAAAATTAAAGATATACTGGTTCTTAATGCAACCGCTGTGTCAGATTTTTTAAAAATGTTACGAAAAAAGCCTACCATGCAATAATCTGAGATGGCGCTCAGACGTAAATATATTTCTCCGCCATGTTGGAGTCAACAGAAATACGAAATTACATCATAAATATTCCCTTACCTTTGATGATCTTTCATCAGAATGCAGTGCAAGGAGTCCTAGTTCCTCAATAAATCGTTGTTTTTTTCCATAATGTCCAATACTAGTGTCCAATTAGCTGCATTGGTGGTTAAGGATAAACATAATACTTGACTAAGAAACGTTAGCCGCAGGATCACAGTACACTTGAAAAACCAACAAGCCCTAAGTCTCGAAAACTCCCTCAGGAAGCGACCGCACACGGTAATCAATTCAAGCTCCTGCAAAGAGAAACCGAAAACAGACCTCTTTTAAAGGGGAAATCATAAGGAGTACTAGAACACACCTGAATGTCATAATTGTCTCTAGAATGGGCTCTGCTGCCCTCTGGTGACAGATAGAACCATGGCATAATGGCCATTTCCCTTTATTCAGATTCAAATAATCGAAAGTGAGAGGTTGTAAAATGAAATAATCTCCAAAATATAGCTATTTTTAAAACAAGCAATAGAATGTCTGTTGCAATTTCAGTTTAATCCACTAGAAATAAAAATAATACAACAAATATTGTGGTTAATATCAAATGTCCCCCAAAAAAGGTAGAATCTTTGTAAAGTATATCATAAATAGGACTGGTGGAGTTGTCACACATGCATCTAACAAAAATATATGGAAATGTCTGCTACACCCAAAATTACAACAACTAATTGTAGCATTACCACAGAAATGGAAGAGGTAAGTGGAAGGTTGAAAAAGTAAGGAACTTGTCTGTCAGCATTATAGACCAAAATTTGTTAAAGAAAATTGTTATGAATAAAAAAAGTGTACCAGTTTCATTTAAGGACCAAAAAAGATTGACAGTTGTTGCATACAGATTGCAAAATAGTTGGGAATAGATTCCATGGCACATGGTTTATGAACTGATGCTCAAAACGTAACATTTTTCAATTTAAATCATTATACAAAATTCTTGCAACCAATAGAATGTTATATATGGGGATACAACCTTCCCAGCTCTGCAGAATTTGCTGCGAAGAGAAAGAGTAATTAGATCATTTATTTTAGTAGTGTCCATATGTAGCTTGTTTTTGGTCACAGGTCCAGGAATGGCTGAAGAATTGCAACATTTACCTGGAGCTAACTCGGCTGATTTCAAAAGTCATAGTCAACTGATCAATAATATAACAATACTTTTAGCAAAAATGTTTATATTTCATTTACAATCTGTAGAAACTATGAGAATAGCAAGGTTCAGAATGTTTGTGAAATAACACAGCACAGCTGAAAAATATGGCAAATAGAATATGGCAAATATTTTGACGTCTGGATGAAAACTGTGCCCAAAGTAAGCTGCCTGTTACTCAGGCCCAGAGGCTTGTATATAATTGATAGATTTGGATAGAAAACACTCTAAAGTTTCAAGGAAATGTTACAATAATGTCTGTGAGTATAACAGAACTGATATGTTAGGCAAAAACCCGAGGACAAACCATCCATAAAAACATTAATTCAGCCTACCACTGTTTCCAATGGCTGTCATGTTAAATATGAATGGAAAACCTCCCAGATTGCAGTTCCTAGGGCTTACACTAGATGTCAACAGTCTTTATCGAACAAAAGGACCATTTGTGATGTAGCTGGGACCTTTTGGAGTGCCAACAGAGAAGATCTTCAAAGGTAAGGCATTTATTTTATCTCTATTTCTGACTTTTGTGGCGCACCTGGCTGGTTGAAAAATGTTTTTAATGCTTTTGTATGTGGGGCGCTGTCCTCAGATAATCACATGGTGTGCTTTCGCCGTAAAGCCTTTTTGAAATCTGACACAGCGGCTGAATTAACAAGAAGTTAAGCTTTTTTCTGATGTTTGACACTTGTATTTTCATGAATGTTAAATATGACTATTTCTGTAATTTGAATTTTGCGCTCTGCAATTTCACCGGATGTTGTCGAGTTGGTCGCTAGTGCCAAGTCTAGCCATAACAGGTTCTTCTGGCTAGGGTCTATTTTTCTCCATTTCTGCCTGACTGACGTGCCCAAAGTAAACTGCCTGTTGCTCAGGCCCTGAAACCAGGATATGCATATAATTGGTACCATTGGACAGAAATTTGTAGAAATGTTAAAATAATGTAGGAGACTAGATAGATAGATATGGTAGGAGAAAATCCAAAGAAAAACCAACCAGTTTTTTTTTAGAGCCAATGCTCTTCCAATGGAACGTATAGGAAAATAATGTAATCTAGCTCCCAGGATGCAATTCCTATGGCTTCCACTGGGTGTCAGTAGTCTTTGTTCAACGTTTCAGGCTTGTTTTGATACATGGACACAGACTTGGAAAACAGTGTATGCGCGTGCTACGAAGAGGACACGCACCTGCTAATATCGTTTTCCTATTGAACATACTTTTTCCCGTATGAAATATTATAGTTTAATGACATTTTAGGGTATATGAGGATTAAATAGAAACACATTTTTACTTGTTTTAACAAAGTTTAGCGATAGCTTTTTGGATTCCTTTCTCTGCATGTTGAACGAGTGGATTACTCAAATCGTTGGCACCAAATAAACAGACTTTTTGGGATATAAAGAAGGATTTCATCCAACAAAACGTCAGAAAATGAGATCCTGAAAATCAGTCTACTCACAAAATCGTCTGTAGCGTCCGAACGGTTTGGCCTACAAACTCTATGGAAATATGAGACTCTCACGATGGTGTTCTCCATTTGTCTCTATGAAGCGTCTTGGGGCTTGTCCGATGTCGGTACAGCTGATCTGCCAACTTCTGTCTGTATTGCCTAAACTAATTTGACCCCTCTGTGGAAAGTCGAGACTCTCACAGACAGGTACATGTTTTTACACTAGACTCGTCTGAAGGGCCACCGGTACCAGTTGAAAAAATGGATGGAAGTATATATGGAGTATATACAGTTTAGTGCCAAAAATAAGGGGTTAAATACATGTTAAAAATACATGTTTCATGATCTTTCCTCAATTTTTTTTCATCAAATAATTGTTTCATATACAGTATATATTTTATACTTCAAAGGGTCTTAAAATTCTAAATCAAATAGCTAAATTATTTTTAGTATGATATTCTTAAAGCAATTCCACATAGCTTTAGTAGAACCCCCCTCCTCCAGCTTAGACAGGGCTTAGACTGTTATGCTTTAATGTTTTGTACACTCAGTGTATATCATAAGGCCATTCTTTGAGGGCCTGGTTATACCCTAATACAAATACAGTGGTGTTAGGAAAAATCTTAGCATACTGAGACTGTAACGGCGTTCGTCTGTTGAAAGAAGAGAGTCGGACCGAAATGCAGCGTGTTGGTTACTCATGACTTTAATGAATGAAAATGCGGTACATTAAATAACTGAAAGACGAAAACAACAAACGGAACGTGAACCTATTACAGCCTATCTGGTGAAACTACATAAAGACAGGAACAATCACCCACGAAATACAAAGCGAAACTATGGCTCCCTAAATACGGTTCCCAATCAGAGACAACGATAAGCACCTGACTTTGATTGAGAATCGCCTCAGGCAGCCAAGCCTAACAACACCCCTAATCAGCCACGATCCCAAATAATACAAACCCCAATACGAAAACAACATATAAACCCATGTCACACCCTGGCCTACCCAAACATATAACAAAAACACAAAATACAATGACCAAGGCGTGACAGAACCCCCCACCCTAAGGTGCGGACTCCCGGACGCACCTCAAAAGCATAGGGAGGGTCCGGGTGGGCGTCTGTCCATGGTGGCGGTTCCGGCTCAGGACGTGGACCCCACTCCATTAATGTCCTTGTTATAATATAATAATAATAATAATATAATAATAATATAATAATATATATGCCCAGACTTTTATCCCATTACAGTCATGCATACATTCCTGGTGTTCCTCCCCTCTACCAACTGAGCTACAGGGATCCTGGGATAATCCACCCTCTCCGCCGACCATGGCCTAATAGTCCTCACCCAGATCCCCACATAACTGAGGAGCAGCTCGGGACAGAGGGGCAGCTCGGGACAGAGGGGCAGCTCGGGACAGAGGGGCAGCTCGGGACAGAGGGGCAGCTCGGGACAGAAGCAGCCCGGGACTGAGGGGGAAGCCCAGTACCGAGAGGAAATCCAGTACTGAGAGGAAATCCAGTACTGAGAGGAAGTCCAGTACTGAGAGGAAGCCCAGTACTGAGATGAAGCCCAGTACTGAGAGGAAGCCCAGTACTGAGAGGAAGCTCAGGCAGGTAGTAGGCTCCGGTAAATCCTGGCTGGCTGGCGGAACTGGAAGATTCAGGTTGACAAGCAGATCTGGAAGATTCTGGTTGTCTGGCAGATCTGGAAGAGACTGGTTGTCTGGCAGATCTGGAAGTTACTGGTTGTCTGGCAGATCTGGAAGAGACTGGTTGTCTTGTAGATCTGGAATAGACTGGTTGTCGGGCAGATCTGGAAGAGACTGGTTGTCGGGCAGATCTGGAAGAGACTGGTTGTCGGGCAGATCTGGAAGAGACTGGTTGTCTGGCAGATCTGGAAGAGACTGGTTGTCTGGCAGATCTGGAAGAGACTGGTTGTCTAGCAGATCTGGAAGAGACTGGTTGTCTGGCGGCGCTGGGCTGACTGGCGGCACTGGTGGCGCTGGGCAGACTGGGAGCACTGGCGGCGCTGGGCAGACTGGCGGCGCTGGGCAGACTGGGAGCACTGGCGGCACTGGGCAGACTGGGAGCACTGGCGGCGCTGGGCAGACTGGGAGCACTGGCGGCGCTGGGCAGACTGGCAGCACTGGGCAGACGGGAGACTCCGGCAGCGCAGGAGAGGAGAAAGGCTCTGGCTGCGCTAAACAGGCGGGAGACTCCGACAGCGCAGGAGAGGAGAAAGGCTTTGGCTGCGCTAAACAGGCGGGAGACTCTGACAGCGCAGGAGAGGAGAAAAGCGCTGGCTGCGCTGAACAGCCGAGGCGCACTGAAGGCCTGGTGCGTGGTGCTGGAACTGGTGGTACTGGATTGAGGACACGCACAGGAAGCCTGGTGCGGGGAGCTGCTACCGGAGGACTGGTGTGTAGATGTGTCTCTGGATAGACCGGACCGTGCAGGCGCACTGGAGCTCGTGAGCACCGAGCCTGCCCAAGCTTACCTGGCTCGATGCCCACTCTAGCCCGGCCAATAGGAAGGGCTGGTATGTGCCGCACCGGGCAATGCTCCCGCACTGAAAACACAGTGCGCTCCATAGCATAACACGGTGCCTGCCCGGTCTCTCTAGCCCAACGGTGAGCACAGGGAGTTTGCGCAGGTCTCCTACCTGGCATAACCATACTCCCTTCTAGCCCCCTCCCAATAATTTTTTGGGGCTGCTTTTCGGGTTTCCTTGACAACCGTGTTCCCTCGTATCGTCGGCTCCTAACTCCGGCTGCCTCTGCTCTCCTTAGTGCCTCCACCTGTTTCCATGGGAGGCGATCTCTTCTGGCCAATATCTCCTCCCAAGTGTAACAACCTTTACCATCCAACACGTCTTCCCATGTCCATTCTCCAAATAATTCATCCTCCTTTTGCTGCTCCAGCTGTCGCTGCCTGTTAATACCAGCGCCTCTCCGTTTTAGACGGCGTGTCTTTTTCTTTGACTCCATTCGCCTATAGTCCTCTTCGCATTGCTGCAGCGAATCCCAGGCGGGCTCCTGCACTCTCTCTGGGTCCGCCGCCCACCTGTCGATTTCTTCCCACGTCATATACTCCATGCCACTGCTATCCATAACGTCCTCCTTTCGCTGCTGAAGCTGTCGCTGCCAGTTTACACACTGCTCGGTCCGATTGTGGTGGGTGATTCTGTAACGGCGTTCGTCTGTTGAAAGAAGAGAGTCGGACCGAAATGCAGCGTGTTGGTTACTCATGACTTTAATGAATGAAAATGCGGTACATTAAATAACTGAAAGACGAAAACAACAAACGGAACGTGAACCTATTACAGCCTATCTGGTGAAACTACACAAAGACAGGAACAATCACCCACGAAATACAAAGAGAAACTATGGCTCCCTAAATACGGTTCCCAATCAGAGACAACGATAAGCACCTGACTCTGATTGAGAATCGCCTCAGGCAGCCAAGCCTAACAACACCCCTAATCAGCCACGATCCCAAATAATACAAACCCCAATACGAAAACAACATATAAACCCATGTCACACCCTGGCCTACCCAAACATATAACAAAAACACAAAATACAATGACCAAGGCGTGACAGAGACTACCTCGATCATCTAAACTGATACAACCATCTCAGTAATGGGTGCAATAAATCCAACTACTGACATATTGGATTAGTTAAAAAATATATATGTTATAAACTCAGCAAAAAACGAAACGTCCATCTTTCAAAGAAAATTCGTAAAAATCCAAATAACTTAGCAAATCTTCATTGTAAAGGGTTTAAACACTGTTTCCCATGCTTGTTCAATGAACCATAAACAATTAATGAACATGCACCTGTGGAATGGCCATTAAGACACTAGCAGCATACAGCTGGTAGGCAATAAAGGTCACAGTTCTGAAAACTTAGGACACTTAAGAGGCCTTTCTACTCTGAAAAACACCAACAGAAAGATGTCCAGTGTTTATCATCGAAGGAATGAGCGTTACACTGAGGCCTGTACTCTGGAGCGGGATCGATTTGGAGGTGGAGGGTCCATCATGGTCTGGGGCGGTGTGTCACAGCATCATCGGACTGAGCTTGTCGTCATTGCAGGCAATCTTAAAGCTGTGCATTACAGGGAAGACATCCTCCTCCCTCATGTGGTACCCTTACTGCAGGCCTATCCTGACATGACCATCCAGCATGATGACAATGCCACCAGCTATACTGCTCGTTCTGTGTGTGAATTCCTGCAAGACAGAAAAGTCAGTGTTCTGTCATGGCCAGCGAAGAGCTAGGATCTCAATCTCATTGAGCATGTCTGGGACCTGTTGGATCGGAGAGTGAGTGCTAGGGCCATTCCCCCCAGAAATGTCCGGGAACTTGCAGGTACCTTGGTGGAAGAGTGGGGTAACATCTCACAGCAAGAACTGGTAAATTTGGTGCAGTCCATGATGAGGAGATGCACTGCACTACTTAATGCTGCTGGTGGCCACACCAGATACTGACTATTAATTTTGATTTTGACCCCCACCCCTTTGTTCAGGGACACATTATTCCATTTCTGTTAGTCATGTCTGTGGAACTTGTTCAGTTTGTCTCAGTTGTTGCATCTTATTATGTTCTTCCAAATATTTACACATGTTAAGTTTGCTGAAAATAAACGCAGTTGACAGTGAGAGGACGTTTCTTTTTTTGCTGAGTTCATGTCTTTGTGTAGCATAATATCCATCAACCAATAAATGTACAGGTTAAAACATCTATATTAAAACAAACAATTCTGACAATCTGACCTGCAGTAGAGCATTCTGGGAAATGTGATATATGGTTCTATGTAGAACTCTTCTTTCCTTCCAAAGAACCCTTCTTGCCTTCCAAAGAATTATCAAAGAACCCTTTACTCCAAAAACGGTTCATAGGATGTTAAAGGTTCTTGGTATAACCCTTTGCCTTATACAGAACCCTTGTCTTCCAAAAAGGGATCCAAACGGTTCTTGGTAGAACCCTATCCCTCCCCCAAAAACTTTTTTCTAAGAATGTACTGTTACCAAATATGATCCTATGCTTAGTCTACTCATCAAATTAGGAAATGCATTTTATTGTTAGCCTGAAAATACTTTATTATAAAGGTGTTTATTCTTCACCTTTTCGAATGTGTATTCTCAGTGGGATGAGCCTATGGTGCTGTTATCTGTCGCTTACTGCATTCACGTTTACTCAACTGTACATTGTCAATAGAATGTAGTACGATTAGTACACACACTATGCCAAATTCCGGACACGAACCAACAAGAGACTACTGCTGCATCAATCCGTCATGGGAGGAGAAGGGAGGGGTGGACAGCAGAGAAGGAGGGTAACAATAGGAGAGTATAGGAAAGGAAAGGAGAGGAGAGGAAAGGAGATGAGAGACACTCATCCTTGTTTTCTCAGAGTAATCACTGTGTCTACTGGAGTGTATAGAAGGAAGCTTTGGGTCTATTAACTACACACACAGTGTGAGTGGAAATCAATGAGCTGGACACACACACACACACTCACTCACTTACGAACACACATGCACGCACGCAAAGACAGACACACACACACACACACACAAAGACTTGCATGGTTGCACACATGCCCGTTAATCCAGATGAATCATATCGGTTCCGCACAGAATACACGTTAGTTACCTCTGTTTGTGTCTCTCTCTGTTCCCTGTTAGAACAAAACCACACCATAACATTCTAATCCTGATGACATTTTGAAATTATGAAGAGAAGCAGGAGGGGGGGGGGGTGGTTGTTGAAAGTAAGACAGAAAAGGAATTAAACAACAGTGCAAAAAAGATAAGCAGTTCTAATCTCCCTCTCTGTCTGTTTCTCTCCTGTTCCCCATCTCTCTCATTCTGTCTCTCCAGGTGTTAAAGTGTTATAGTTTCTTGCTCTCCCCTTCTCTCTCTTTCTCCTTCTCCCTCTTTCACTCGTTCTCTCTCTCCAGGCATATGTGTGTTTCCTGGTGTTAGAGTGTCATAGTCCCCTGGTGGTATTTATACTCTCTCTCTCTCTCTCTCTCTCTCTCTCTCTCTCTCTCTCTCTCTCTCTCTCTCTCTCTCTCTCTCTCTCTCTCTCTCTCTCTCTCTCTCTCTCTCTCTCTCTCTCTCTCTCAATATCTCAATATCTCCTGATGCTAGGGTGTTATAGACTTGCTTTTTCCTCTTGATACAATCTCCCTCTCACTCTCCATTGGCTATGTTGCAATGTCTCCTGTTGCTAGGGTGTTATAGTCTTGCTCTCTCCTCTTTTTCGCTCCCACCTCTTCCTTTTCTCTCCCCTCTCCGGACAAAGAAAGGCACCTAAAAAGATGGTGCAAACGGGTACAGTTTTATGAGCTCCAACCCAACTATGCTATTTAGTTACTTTTTTTCACATTTATATTTACATTTTGGACAGAATGCTCATGATATTAACACCTATGACCACAGGAGGCTGACGAGATTTGGCATGGGCCCTCAGACCTCAAGAAGTTCTACAGCTGCACCATCGAGCATCTTGCATCACCACGGCAACTTCACTCCCCTTAACCGCAGTGGTGGAAAAAACAACAAATTGTCATGCTTGAGTAAAAGTATACATACCTTAACAGAAAGTTACTCAAGTACAAGTGAAAGTCACCCAGTAAAATACTACTTGAGTAAAAGTATACATACCTTAACAGAAAGTTACTCAAGTACAAGTGAAAGTCACCCAGTAAAATACTACTTGAGTAAAAGTATACATACCTTAACAGAAAGTTACTCAAGTACAAGTGAAAGTCACCCAGTAAAATACTACTTGAGTAAAAGTATACATACCTTAACAGAAAGTTACTCAAGTACAAGTGAAAGTCACCCAGTAAAATACTACTTGAGTAAAAGTATACATACCTTAACAGAAAGTTACTCAAGTACAAGTGAAAGTCACCCAGTAAAATACTACTTGAGTAAAAGTATACATACCTTAACAGAAAGTTACTCAAGTACAAGTGAAAGTCACCCAGTAAAATACTACTTGAGTAAAAGTATACATACCTTAACAGAAAGTTACTCAAGTACAAGTGAAAGTCACCCAGTAAAATACTACTTGAGTAAAAGTATACATACCTTAACAGAAAGTTACTCAAGTACAAGTGAAAGTCACCCAGTAAAATACTACTTGAGTAAAAGTCTAAAAGTATTGGTTTTAAAAATACTTAAGTATCAAAAGTAAATGTAATTGCTAAAATGTACTTAAGTATCAAAAGTAGAAGTAAAAAGTACCATATTTTCTTTAGGAATGTAGTAAAGCGAAGTAAAAGTTGTTAAAAATATAAATAGTAAAGGAAAGTACAGATACCCTCAAAAACTACTTTAAAGTATTTTTACTTAAGTACTTAAGTACTACACCACTGCTCAACCGCAAGGCTCTACAAAGGGTAGTGCGGACAGCCCAGTACATCACTAATCAATCAAAGTTTATTGGTCACAGAATTGCAGATGTTATTGCAAGTGCAGCAAGATGCTTGTGTTTCTAGCTCCAACATTGGCGTAATAATACCTAGAGATACAAAACAATATGAACATAATCTAAATAGTTTGTGTAAATAAATAAAACAAGAAATATCAGAACGAGCAATGTCAGAGTCCAGAATATCTCTCTCATATATATATATATATGCAACTTAATATTAGGAAGGTGTTCCTAATGTTTGGTTTACAAAACATTATGAACACCTTCCTTATATTGAGTTTCCCCCCCTTTTTAAGGACAGCCGTAATTTGTCGGGGCATGGACTCTACAACGTGTCGAATGCGTTCCACAGGGATGCTTGTGTCACGCCTTGGTCATTGTATTTTGTGTTTTGTTATATGTTTGGGTAGGCCAGGGTGTGACATGGGTTTATATGTTGTGTTTTGTATTTTGGTTTGTATTAATTTGGATTGTGTATGATTAGGGGTGTGTCTAGTTAGGCTTGGCTGCCTGAGGCGATTCTCAATTGGAGTCAGGTGATTCTCGTTGTCTCGGATTGGGAACCGTATTTAGGTAGCCTGAGTTCGCGTTGTATTTTGTGGGTGTTTGTTCCTATCTCTGTGTTTGTCACCAGATAGGCTGTAATTAGTTCTCGTTTCGTTTGTTGTTTTCTTATATCAATTATTTCATGTACCGCGATACTTTCATTAAAGTCATGAGTAACCTACACGCTGCATTTCGGTCAAATCAAATCAAATCAAATTTTATTTGTCACATACACATGGTTAGCAGATGTTAATGCGAGTGTAGCGAAATGCTTGTGCTTCTAGTTCCGACAATGCAGTGATAACCAACAAGTAATCTAACTAACAATTCCAAAACTACTGTCTTATACACAGTGTAAGGGGATAAGGAACATGTACATAAGGATATATGAATGAGTGATGGTACAGAGCAGCATACAGTAGATGGTATCGAGTACAGTATATACATATGAGATGAGTGTGTAGACAAAGTAAACAAAGTGGCATAGTTAAAGTGGCTAGTGATACATGTGTTACATAAGGATGCAGTCGATGATGTAGAGTACAGTATATACATATGCATATGAGATGAATAATGTAGGTCTGACTCTCTTCTTACAACAGACGAACAACGTTACAGAAACACCCACCACCACTCACGGACCGAGCAGCGTGTGAATTGGCAGGAGCTAAAGGAGGACGTTATGGAAGGTAGAGGCATGGATTATACGACGTGGGAAGAAATCGACAGGTGGGCGGCCGACCCGGAGAGAGTGCAGGAGCCCGCCTGGGATTCGCTTCAGCAGTGCGAAGAGGGCTACAGGCTAATGGAGTCAAAAAGGAAAACACGGCGACGCAGAGCGAAAACCGAAAGTAACGGGGGAGAGCGCAGAGAGAGAGTGGCTGAGTCAGGAGTCAGACCTGAGCCTACTCTCCCTGTTAATTGTGAGGAGCAGCAATATGAGGACTTCTGGTCTTGGGAGATGATATTAGACGGTAAAGGACCCTGGGCGCAGCCGGGAGAATATCGCCGTCCCAAGGATGAAATAGACGCGGATAAAGGCGGAGAGGCGCAGGTATGAGGAGGCAGCACGGCGACGCGGTTGGAAACCAGAAAAACAGCCCAAAATTTTTTGGGGGGGGAGGCTAGAAGGGAGAATAGTTATGCCAGGGAGGAGACCTGCGCATACTCCCTGTGCTCACCGTTGGGCTAGAGAGACCGGGCAGGCACCGTGTTATGCTATGGAGCGCACAGTGTTTCCAGTGCGGGTGCAGAGCCAGGTGCGGCACATACCAGCCCTTCCTATTGGTCGGGCTAGAGTGGGCATCGAGCCAGGTAAGCTTGGGCAGGCTCGGTGCTCAAGATCTCCAGTGCGCCTGCACGGTCCGGTCTATCCAGAGCCACCTCTACACACCAGTCCTCCGGTAGCAGCTCCCCGCACCAGGCTTCCTGTGCGTGTCCTCGAGCCAGTACCACCAGTTCCAGCACCACGCACCAGGCCTCCAGTGCGCCTCGCCTGTTCAGCGCAGCCAGCGCTTTTCTCCTCTCCTGCGCTGTTGGAGTCTCCTGCCTGTTTAGCGCAGCCAGAGCTTTTCTCCTCTCCTGCGCTGCCGGAGTCTCCCACCTATTTAGCGCAGCCAGAGCCTTTCTCCTCTCCTGCCCTGCCGGAGTCTCCTGTCTGTCCAGCGCCGCCAGTGCTCCCAGTCGGCCCAGCGCGGCCAGTGCTCCCAGTCTGCCCAGCGCGGCCAGTGCTCCCAGTCTGCCCAGCGCGGCCAGTGCTCCCAGTCTGCCCAGCGCCGCCAGTGCTCCCAGTCTGCCCAGCTCCACCAGTGCTCCCAGTCTGCCCAGCGCCGCCAGTCTGCCCAGCATCGCCAGTCTGCCAGGATCCGCCAGAAGTGCCAGTCTGCCAAGATCCGCCAGAAGTGCCAGTCTGCCAAGATCTTCTAGATCGGCCAGACAACCTGAATCATCCAGTTCCACCAGCCAGCCAGGATTTACCGGAGCCTACTACCTGCCTGAGCTTCCTCTCAGTACTGAGCTTCCTCTCAGTACTGAGCTTCCTCTCAGTACTGGGCTTCCTCTCAGTACTGGGCTTCCTCTCAGTCCCGGGCTTCCCCTATATCAGTTATTTCATGTACCGCGATACTTTCATTAAAGTCATGAGTAACCTACACGCTGCATTTCGGTCTGACTCTCTTCTTACAACAGACGAACGACGTTATAGCTTGCCCATGTTGACTTGTATGAAGTAACATGTTTTTCTAACCATTACTGAGAATGTTGATGTAGTTAAGTCTTCATTGTTGTACTTGTAACAAGATACCTTTTGATGTATCTTCACCCGTCTTTGGCTCGTGTCCTGTATTTTACTGTAATATTCATAGTAACTTGCCAAAAGTACCTGTAATATCAGAGCAATGATACAGTATTATACAATTAGCCTATTATACTGTAAGAAATTACTACTACTGTAATCATAATACTGTTATCTTACTGTAATAACATGTGATTTTGGAAGCAAGTTTGCAGCATCTTTATGAATATTTGGTGTTTTATAGAGGCCTTCACAAAGACTTCCAAGATGATAGGGCAAACCACTCAATCAGTAAAGGTTTAAGACTTACTGTGACTCTGATCTGTCCCCTATATACATTCCATTATTACGGCATTACCACCACATATCAGTTAAATGGGTACAGCATTTTCACTGATGGGTGCAACAAATACATGCCATTTCCAAGGCATGCCTCGAAATATGTTAACCAGCCAGTAGTTCTTTCCCCTCCCACAACATCTTACCACACTGCACCATGATTTACAGAATGCTGCAGTAAATACACAGCAAAACAACACTTTTTTGTTGAATTCTATTATAATAAAAATGACAGCAATCGCTAACAGTGAGTATGTAGTTATATACTACAGCATACCAATTAATAGATGGTGTTTTATTTGACTAGCACTTGTACAGCTGCCTTTAACAAAGGCTTCTAAACTGGCAGTGAGTGCAGGGCAAAACCGATCAAAAAGACATGGCTAATCACTCAACCATTACAGCTTTGAGACTTGCTGTCACTCTGATCTGTACCCCACACACATTCAATTGATAGGGAACTACTACCACATTTCAGTTAAATTGGTACAGCTCTCTCACTAACAGGTGCAACAAATATAGCCTCATACAAAGGCACGCACGCACAGACACACACTTTCACACATGTACAGTTAGACTCATCATTAACACTGCCGCTATTTTGTTTTTTTAGTCTTATTTCTACCATGATGACTAGTCACTTTACCCCTGCATAAATGTACATACCTACCTCAGCTAGCTCGTACCCCTGCACATTGATACGGTATTGGTACTCCCTGAATAGCTTCATTATTGCGTGCTTTTATTTATCTTGTATTTTTACTCTTATTTTTTTAGCTCTGCATCGTTGGGAAAGAGCTTGTAAGTAAGTATTTCAATGTAAGGTCTACACCTGTTTATTGGGCACTTGTGTCAAATACAGTTTGATTTGATTCGTTGCAATGTTTCCTGGTGCTAGGGTGTTATAGTCCTTCTTCTCTCTCCCCCCTCTCTCCCCCCTCTTTCCCATTATCTTCTCTCTCAACTATGTTGCAGTCTCCTGGTGCTAGAGTGTTATAGACCAGAGTGAGAGAAGTCAACCTCAGAGGGCCAGACAGAACAAGATACACTGATCTCAGCTGACACACTCATCAACACATGACACAGGTGGTGTGTGTGCACACTGTGCAGACTGCTACTGTCATCCTTGGAGGCCTTTCGTGCCTGGGCCTGTGTGTGTGTGCATGTGTGCTTGTTTGTGGGCTTGTGCCTGTGTGTCTGTGCCTGTGTGTGTGTGGTGTCATGTGATTATCTGCTTGTAATTCCTCCTGATGTTTACTAGGATTGCTTTATCACACAGAGAGACGCATGTCATGATTTCACCACGTAGGATGCCTTCCTGGATTGTCTTTATTATGTTGTCCCTTGTGACATCATCAACATGCACATGCACATGTGTCTCCTCCACCGGGCAAAAACAAAATCCTGCCCATCCAGCAAATACAGAATAATTGTGTGCACTGCTTTAAATTGGTAGAAACATGTTATTATAATTTCCCATCTTTCTGACCCTAAACATTACATAGTATGGCACCTTATTGAAAATGATCAAAGCCAACATCATTAGATATCCAGCCTTGTGGAATTTGAATAATGTATTCCAGACGAAGCCACTCTCTCTCTCTCTCTCTCTCTCTCTCTCTCTCTCTCTCTCTCTCTCTCTCTCTCTCTCTCTCTCTCTCTCTCTCTCTCTCTCTCTCTCTCTCTCTCTCTCTCTTTCTCTCTTTGTCACTTCCGTCATCGCTTCCTGTCAGGGAGAGCACGGTTTGTTGTTTTGGATAGTTTTGAAAGTCTTTTGAAAACGTTGGTTATTAGCTGGCTTTTGAATTTGGATCCCATGACGCAGTTTTCATCGGTAGCTGGGACCGGTATTATCTGTCCAGTGATCACAATATAGTGGCTATATCCAGGAAAGCCAAAGTTCCAAAAGCTGGGCCTGAAATAGTGTATAATAGATCATACAAAAGATTTTGCTATGACTCTTATGTGGATGATGTTAAACATATTTGTTGGTCTGATGTGATTAATAAGGAGCACTGCACTTGATTAATTTATTAAATTGCTTCTTCCAATTATTGATAAACATGCACCTGTTAAGAAATTGACTGTTAGAACTGTTATGGCTCTATGGATTGATGAGGCATTGAACAACTGTATGGTTGAAAGAGATGGGGCGAAATGAGTGGCTAATAGTTCTGGCTGCACATCTGACTGGCTGACTTACTGCAAATTGAGAAATGATGTGACTAAACTCAACAAAAGAAGAAACTGTATTATGAAGCCAAGATCAACGATATAAATAATGATGGAAAAAGACGTGGAGTACTTTTAATGAAATGGGCAGAAAGACAAATTTGACTCCATCTTTCATTGAATCAGATGGCTTATTCATCACAAAACCATTTGATTTTGCCAAATATTTTAATTATTACTTAATTGGAAAAGTTGGCCAACTTAGGCATGTAATGCCAACAACTGAACATTGAGCCATTGTACTCATGTATAAAACACAAATAATGAAAGAAAAGCATTGCAGGTTTGAATTGTGTAAAGTTAGTGTGGGAGAGGTGGAAAAATGATTGACATTGGCATTGACAACTTAGATGGAAAGAAACTGAGGATGGTAGCTGACCCTATAGCCACTCTCATCTGTCATATCTTTAATCTGAGCCTAGAGGAAAGTCTTTGTCCTCAGGCCGGGAGGGAAGCCAAAGTCATTCCGCTACCCAAGACACAAATGACTGATGATTGGTTGAAAGAAATTCATAGTAAGAAGATCATTGGAGCTGTAATGTTAGATTTCAATGCAGCCTTTGATATTATTGTCCATAACCTGTTGTTGAGAAAACATATGTGTTATAGCTTTTCAACCTCTGCCGACAGACATGGCAGCTCTGCTTCTAATTCTTAAGCAAGTTTGCAGTATTTTGTTTTTTTGTATGTTATTTCTTACATTTTTAGCAAGGAAAGTTATTTTTTGTTATTACATATAGCCGGAAAGAACTTTGGATATCAGAGTGGTGGTAACTCACCAGAATTACGACCAGGAATACGACTTTCCCAAATGGGATCCTTTGTTCGTACACCCCAGTTCAACTGAAACTGCTCCATGGCGCTGTAGGCGGGGAAGAGCTATTCGGTGTGGACTTCTAGTCTGACTCAGGAGGTGTGCACACCATCCACCATTTCTGAGTATATTACTCGCTAATGTTCAGTCTCTGAACAATAATGTACACGAGCTCAGGGTGAGGATCTCCTTCCAGAGAGACATCAGAGACTGTAACATACTCTGTTTCACGGAATCATGTCTCTCTCCAGATATACTGTCCCCGTCCATACAGCCAGCTGGGTTCTCAGTTCATCGCACAGACAGGAATAAAGAACTCTCCGGGAAGAAAAAATGCGGGGATGTATGTTTCTTGATTAACTACTCATGGTGTGATTGTGATAACAAACAGAAACTCAAGTCCTTTTGTTCACTCGACCTAAAATATCTCACAATCAAATGCTGACATTATTACCTCCCAAGAGAATTCTCTTTGGTTATAGTCACAACCATCTATATTCCCCCTCAAGCCGATACCACGACGGCCCTCAAGGAAATACATTGGACTTTGTGCAAACTGAAAACCACATATCTTGAGGGAACATTTATTGTAGTTAGGGATTTTAACAAATCAAATTTGAGGAAAATGGTACCGAAGTTCTATCAACACATTGACTGTAGTACTTGCGCTGCTTAAACACTCTACCACTGCTACTCCAATTTCCGGGATGCCTACAAGGCCCTCCCCAAACCTCCCTTTGGCAAATCAGATCATGACTCCATTTTTCTCATCCTTTCCTATAGGCAGAAACTTAAACAGGAAGTACCCGTGCTAATGTCTATTCAATTATGGTCTGACCAATTAGAATCCATGCTTCAAGACTGTTTTGATCACGCGGACTGGGATATATTCCAGGTAGCTTCTGAGAATAACATCGACATATACACTGACACGGTGACTGAGTTACCCAAAGCAGAAACCGTGTATAGATGGCAGCATTCCCGCAAAACTGAAAGCGGGAACCACTGCATTTAATGGTGGCTTTATTCAGTGTTCTATAATCAATGCAGGGGCGTAGTCCCTGACTCGGGAATATGGTTGAACACAAACAGTGTAGTGATTCTCTCTGTAAGGCAATCAAACAGGCAAAACGTCAGTACAAAGTGGAGTTGCAATTCAATGGCTCAGACACGAGACATATGTGGCAGCGTCTACAGATAATCACGGATTACAAAGGGAAAACCAGCCACGGACACCGATGGTTTGCTTCCAGACAAGCTAAAGTCTCTCTCACTTGATTAGAATATTCCACAACAGTGTATATTGCTCTACAACCCCCACAATTTGTATGGGTATGACTCGTCTGAAGGTAACCCATACAAATGAAAAAAAATAAAATTGTACCAATAAAAAAAAGTGGTTACATATGTGTCCAAGAAACTCAAATATTTCCTGAGATTTCCTAGGTATAGGACAGACACTGCAATAACTTATTCCATATGATTTACTTTTTCATTGTCTTTTATGCCATTTATGAATGTGTTGTTCAATGCATTTCTATGGGCTTTAGTAGCAAAGACGAAAATTCTATATTCTGTTAATTAATAATACAGAGGTCCTAACATTCTACATCAAAAAAGCTTAATGATCCATGGTTTGACCCCATGATATTGTTGTTACAAAACAGATGTGTTTACTGTGATTAGAGCATGGGAATATAGGAGCATCTGCTAGGCTAAATTAAGGAGTACACCACATCAGTCACTGGCTTCATTAATAAGTGCATTGATGACGTCTTCCCCACAGTGACCGTACGTACATACCCCAACCAGAAGACATGGACTATTACAGGCAACATCTGCACTGAGCTAAAGGGTAGAGCTGCCGCTGTAAGGAGCGGGACTCTAACCCGGAAGCTTATAATAAATCCCGCTATGCCCTCCGACGAACCATCAAACAGGCAAAGTGTCAATACAGGACTAAGATCGAATTGTGCTACACCGGCTCCGATGCTGTGAAAGAAAAATTACACACTTACCTGATTTGTTTGATATTAATAGTAAACTATTGTATTTTTAACTAAGAGTAAGATTGGCCTGCTAAGGGTGAGTTTTTATGGTCCTTCTGTAGCTCAGTTGGTAGAGCATGGCGCTTGTAATGCCAGGGTAGTGGGTTCGATCTCCGGGACCACCCATACGTAGAATGTATGCACACATGACTGTAAGTCGCTTTGGATAAAAGCGTCTGCTAAATGGCATATATTATTATATATTATTATGGTGTCCATTCTAGCTTCCTGCAGCTAGTCTGGGCGTCGAGGAAATGGGTTTTACTAGAGGTGATAGAATGGAACTTTTTATCATCGGTGCTGCAATGAGGGAGATGTGTTGCATGGATGTAGGGTGGTTTTAACTGGGACAGAGATGGACTAGAACAATGGGTTCCTAGACATCCTGGCATCAGGGAAATTAACCTTTCTGGCTCAGGCGTTCCTCCTAGTGACCCACCTTGACAACATCCAGTGAAATTGCAGAGCACCAAATTCAAAATACAGACATAGTCATAATAAACATTCAGAAAAATACAAGTGTTATACATCGGCTTAAAGATTAACTTCTTGTTAATCCACCCGCTTTGTCAGATTTCAAAAAGGCTTTACGGCAAAACATACCATACGATTATCTGAGGACAGCGCCCCGCTTACAAAAGCATACAAACATTTTACAACCATGTAGAGGAGTCACGAAAGTAAGAAATAGCGATAAAATTAATTACATTTACATTGAAGATCTTCAGTCTTTGCAGACGCTCTTATCCAGAATCCCAGCTACACAATAAATGTTTATTTTGTTCGATGGAAAGTCCTTTACAATAGTCCCATCTAAATCTTTTGTTGGTGGGTTTTGTTCAGTAATCCACTGGCTCAAAGGTATTCCTTGAAGAGGAATGGGGTTTTAATAGAACCAGTAAAGTTGATTGAAACATGTCAAACAATGTTTATTTCATCCTCAGGTTGTCAATTGTCTAAATAATCGATTTTACTTTCAACCGGACAATAGCTATTCAGTGGATGGAAAAACAACGCAGGCCAGAGGTGGATCACACAGTAAACCAGCACTGCATGATTCACAGTCCACTGAGAGAAAGGTCTCATTCTTATTTTTCAGAAAACAAGCCTGAAACAATGTCTAATGACTGATTGACATCTGGAAGCCAGTGGAGGAACGGATTAGGTACTAACCCATTAGATACTCTATAGGCATTCAATTGAAAATAACACCAAAAAATCCCACTTCCTGGATGGAGTTTAGGGGTTTAATGCCATGTAAGTTCTGTTATACCCAGACATTATTCTAACATTTCTGGAAACTCCAGAGTGGAGATCCAGATCAAGAAGCTGTTTTTCAGTCTCTGCGCCGTTCCTGTTTGATGCACCTGTACTGACCGGATGTTCTGGATGATACAGTGAACAGGCAGTGGCTTGGGGGGTTGTTGTAGTTGATGATCTTTAGGGCCTTCCAGGATGACATCGGGTGGTGTAGGTGCTCTGGAGGGGACACAATGGAGTTGCCCCGGTGATGGCGCAGATCACCCTCTGGGCAGTCCTTCCCGGGTGGGCAGAGCAGTTGCCTTACCAGGCGGTGATCAGCCCGAGGATGGTGATTGTCATCTGTAACACTGATATGTCTGCCAGACATGCAGAATGCGGCAGCCACCTGGTCATCAGAAGGGGGAAAGGAGAAGATTAATTGTGTGTCTGCATAGCAATGATAGGAGAGACCAATATTTTTGACAGAAAAGATGCTGACAGATTAATGATAGTTTTGAAGATCTTCATCTGACGTTTCCAGAACTGCAAAGATTTTACAATAAGTGTTTATTTTGAACAAAACCTACAGGCAAAACCAAGATGTTTATATCCCAGGAAAACTCAGTTTTGATGGCACGTTTTTTCAGTAATCCACTGGCTATATGGCTGTCAAAACAGGAATGACGGATACATCCTAATAGTTCCCCAAGTTTGTCTGCAGCATTGTGACAATGTTTATAAGGCATATCATTGGAAGATTGTCTAAATAATTGATAATTTCCAGGGGTCCAGACAATAGCGTATTCAATAGAAAGGAAAAACAACGGTACCAGTATTTTTCCAGTCCACTCTGAGAACAATTCTTATTTTCCAGAAAAATGAAACAATTTCTAAAGACTGTTGACTTCTAGTGAAGCCATAGGAACTGCAATCTGGGATGGATTCAACCCATTAGATACTCTACATGGCATTCGATTGAAAATAGTTACATCGGAAAAAATCCCACTTCCTGATGGATTTTTCGGTTAGTTTCGGTAGCCATAAAGTTCATTGTAACAAACAGACATTATTCTAACAGCATCTTTCAGGAAAAACTGGACATTTTCTATCCAGATAACTGAAGTCTCCTTTTCAGTCATCTGAAGTTCTTCCAGCTTAAATTATTTTATTTGATCCCTTTGCTGGATTTTTGTGAATATGTTGCAGTGGCTAAATGGTAACGTAAATGTCCTTGCTATCTTTATGGCCTTCCTTACACAAATTATTGATTTTCCTGGAGGGCATAGTTTTTGAAAATCTGTGAGACTCACAGGATTGGAGAGAAAAGGATTGTGAGGCAGGCATATTTATTTCATTTCATTTGCGTTACAGCCCGAAATGCTAACGTTGTGTTATGGTAATGAAGTTTTGAGGCTATGATTTGGTGACAAGCCAAATTTCTTCAGCCTCCTGTAGGACTAACAGGTTAAAGAGGCGCTGCTGCACCTTCTTCACCATGCTGTCTGTGTGGGTGGACCAATTCAGATTGTCCGTGATGTGCCGAGGAACTTAAAACTTTCTACCCTCTCCACTACTCTCCCGTCGATGTGGATAGGGGGTGGTCCCTCTGCTGTTTCCTGAAGTCCACGATCATCTCCTTTGTTTTGTTGACGTTGAGTGTGAGGTTATTTTCCCGACACCACACTCAGAGGGCCCTCACCTCCTGCTTGTAGGGCGTCTCGTCATTGTTGGTAATCAAGCCTACCACTGTAGTGTCGTCTGCAAACTTGATGATTGAGTTGGAGGTGTGCATGGCCACGCAGTCATGGGTGAACAGGGAGTACAGGAGAGGGCTCATAACGCACCCTTGTGGGGCCCCAGTGTTGAGGAGATGTTGTTACCTACCCTCACCACCTGGGGGCGGCCGGTCAGGAAGTCCAGTACCCAGTTGCACAGGGCGGTGTCGAGACTCAGGGTCTATGGTGTTAAATGCTGAGCTGTAGTCGATGAACAGCATTCTCACATAGGTATTCCTCTTGTCCAGATGGGTTAGGGCAGTGTGCATTGTGGTTGAGTGTGGTTGGACCTATTGGGGCAGTAAGCGTCTGGAGTGGATCTAGGATGTCAGGTAGGGTGGAGGTGATATGGTCCTTGACTAGTCTCTCAAAGCACTTCATGATGATGGAAGTGAGTGCTACGGGGCGGTAGTCGTTTAGCTCAGTTACCTTAGCTTTGTTGGGAACAGGAACAATGGTGGCCCTCTTGAAGCATGTGGGAACAGCACACTGGGATAAGGATTGATTGAATATGTCCGTAAACACACCAGCCAGCTGGTCTGTGCATGATCTGAGGATGCGGCTGGGGATGCCGTCTGGGCCTGCAGCCTTGCGAGGGTTAACACGTTTAAATGTTTTACTCACGTCGGCTGCAGTGAAGGAGAGTCCGCAGGTTTTGGTAGCGGGCCGTGTCAGTGGCACTGTATTGACCTCAAAGCGAGCAAATAAGTTGTTTAGTCTGTCTGGGAGCAAGACATCCTGGTCTGTGACGGGGCTGGTTTTCTTTTTGTAATCCGTGATTGACTGTAGATCCTGCCACATACCTCTTGTGTCTGAGCCGTTGAATTGCGACTCGACTTTGTCTCTATACTGACGCTTAGCTTGTTTGATTGCCTTGCGGAAGTGAATAGCTACACTGTTTGTGTTCAGTCATGTTTCCTGTTACCTTGCCCTGGTTAAAAGCAGTGGTTCACGGTTTCAGTTTCGCTCCAATGCTGTCATCAATCCACGGTTTCTGGTTTGGGAATGTTTTAATAGTTGCTGTGGGAACGACATCGCCAATGCACTTGCTAATGAACTCGCTCACCGAATCAGCGTATTCGTCAATGTTGTTGTTTGACACAATGCGGAACATATCCCAATCCACGTGATCGAAGTAATCTTGAAGCGTGGAATCAGATTGGTCGGACCAGCGTTGAACAGACCTGAGAGTGGGAGATTCCTGTTTAAGTTTCTGTCTATAGGCTGGAAGCAACAAAATAGAGTCATGGTCAGCTTTTCCGAAAGGAGGTCGAGGGGGGCCTTATATGCGTCGCGGCAGTTAGAATAACAACGATCCAGGGTTTTACCAGCCCTGGTAGCACAATCAATATGCTGATAGAATTTAGGGAGTCTTGTTTTCAGATTAGCCTTGTTAAAATTCCCAGCTACAATAAATGCAGACTCAGGATATGTGGTTTACAGTTTACATAGAGTCAAATAAAGTTTGTTCAGGGCCATCGATGTGTCTGCTTGGGGGGAATGTATGCGGCTGTGATTATAATCGAAGAGAATTCTCTTGGTAGATAATGCGGTTAACATTTGATTGTGAGGAATTCTAAGTCAGGTGAACAGAAGGACTTGAGTTCCTGTATTTGTTTGATCACACCACGTCTCGTTAATCATAAGGCAAACGCCCCCCGCCCCTCCTCTTGCCAGAAAGATGTTTGTTTCTTTCGGGGTGATGCGTGAAGAAACCAGCTGGCTGTACCGACTCAGATAGCGTGTCTCGAGTGAGCCATGTTTCCGTGAAGCAAAGAACATTACAGTCTCTCTCTGGAATGCTACCCTTGCTCGGATTTCATCAACATTGTTGTCAAGAAACTGGACATTGGCGAGTAGTATGCCCGGGAGCGGTGCGCGATGAGCCCGTCTCCGGAGCCTGACCAGAAGACTGTTTTGTCTGCCCCTTTTGCAGCGTCGTTGTATTGGTTCGCCAGCTGGGATCCGATCCATTGTCCAGGGTGGTGGGCAAAACACAGGATCCACTTCGGGAAAGGTATTTCTTATTCCTGGTTGTAATGATGGTGAGTTTACGTTGCTCTTATAACCCATAGTTCCGACTGTATGTAATTAAACCTAAGATTACCAGGGGTACCAATGCAATAAATATAAATAAATTAAACAGAAAATAATTAATAAAAAAATAAATAAGTCAAGACTGTCGGGCTGACGGTTTCATTGTTGCAATAAAATAAAGATGATTGTTTGAAGAAAGTACTGAATTTCGACGACAACGCTCGTCGGATGTGGCAGGGCTTGGAAACTAATTACAGAATACAGGGAAGCACAGCCCAGTTAATCTCCCTGTCTGAGACTTTAACACCAACATGTTTCAAGCACACCACCATTGTCCCTGTGCCCAAGAACACAAAAGTGACCTGCCTAAATGACCCGTAGCACTCACATCTGTAACCATGAAGTGCTTTGAAAGGCTGGTCATGGCTCACACCAACATCAATTTCCCGGAAACCTTAGACCCACTCCAAACCGCCCTGACAGATCACAGATGATGCAATCTCTATTGCACTCCACACTGCCCTTCCCCATCTGGACAAAAGGAACACCTATGTGAGAATGCTGTTCATTGACTACAGTTCTGCACACCATAGTGCCCTCAAAGCTCATCACTAAGCTAAGGACCCTGGGACTAAACACCTCCCTCTGCAACTGGATCCTGCACTTCCTAACGGGCCACCCTCAGGTGGTAAGGGTAGGTAACAACTCATCCACCACGCTGATCCTCAACATGGGGGCCCCTTTAATACCTGTTCTCATAACTGCATTGCCAGGCAACACCATCATTAAGTTTGCAGATGACACAATAGTGGTAGGCCTGATCACCTACAACGACGACACAGCCTATAGGGAGGAGTTCAGAGAGCTGGCCATGTGGGGCCAGGACAACAACCTCTCTCTCTCAACTTGAACAACACAAAGGAGATGATTGTGGACTACAGGAAAAGGAAGACCGAGCACGCCCCCATTCTCATCAACGGGGCTGTAGTGGATCAGGTTGAGAGCTTGTCCACATCACCAACAAACTAACGTGGTCCAATCATCACAAGAAACTTGTGAAGAGGGCATTACAAAATCTATTTCCCCTCAGTAGATTGAAAAGATTTGCATGGATCCTCAGATCCTCAAAAGGATCTACAGCTCCACCATCGAGAGCATCCTAACTGGTTGCAGCAATGCCTGATATGGCAACTGATCGGCATCCGACTTCAAGGCCCCACAGAGGGTAGTGCGTACAGCCCAGTAAATCACTGGGGCCAAGCTTCCTGCCAACCCGGTCCTCGATACCAGGTGGTGTCAGAGGAAGGCCCTAAAACTAGTCAAAAACTCCAGCCACCCTAGTCATCGACTCTTCTCTCTACTACCACATGACAAGTGGTACCGGAGCGCCACGTCTAGGTCCAAGAGGCTTCTAAACAGCCTCTACCCCAAGCCATAAAACTCCTGAACATCAAATCAAATAGCTACCCTTTAACGGCCGTTGTTGGTGGAAGAAGGTGAGGAACAAGGTACAGAGTGGTATGTGTCCATATTTATTAAAATGAACACGGAAATAACAAAAATACTAAAGAGAAACGCCCAAAAACAGTTCTGGCTGGTGCAGACACACAACAGAAAACAATCACTGACGAAACACAATAGAAAACAGGCTCCCTAAATATGGTTCTCAATCAGGGACAACGATTGACAGCTGCCTCTGATTGAGAACCATACCAGGCCAAACACAGAAATAGCAAATCATAGAAAAACAAACATAGACAACCTACCCAACTCATTCCCTGACCATACTAAAACAAAGACATAACAAAAGAACTAAGGTAAGAACGTGACATACCCAGAATATTTGCATTGCCCCCCCATTTTACACTGCTGCTACTCTGTTATTATCTATGCATAGTCACTTTAATAACTCTACATACATGTACATATTACCTCGACTAACTGGTACCCCCTGTATTTAGCCTCGCTTTTGTTATTTTACTGCTGCTCTTTAATGATTTGTTACTTTTATTTCTTATTCGTATTTTTTTTAAAGGTATTTTATTATTATTATTATTTCTAACTGCATTGTTGGTTAGGGCTTGTAGGCAAGCATTTCATTGTAAGGTGAACCTATTTTATTCGATGTATGTTACAAATACAATTTGATTTGATTTGATTAACAAACTAGGCATTCATAGCTCACCGCATGATCCTCAAACCAAAGACTGGCCAAACTCGTGTTTTTAAAAATCAATTCAAAAGCACTGTAGAATGACTGTATAGCCTAATAAGGCATTTTTCCTTTCATTATTATGCCATTCTAAATTAATTTTAAAAATGGTATTGTTATGCAGCCTAAATGCGAAATATCTAGTTATGTTGTCGAAGGGCTGTTCTTGATGTGTTGTTGAAATGCTGAGCGTTCCTTCCAGCCTGTAGCGTGTCACAAATGCATCCCAATTTATTTCTTAAATGGCAGGCTATATCCTTGAAATAATAATAATAATAACATAGCTTCCTGGGTTGCTCCCAACTGATTTAGAGTTAGTATGTTGTTTAAAAGCCTGTTCAATTGTTGAACTTCGCGCCCAGGCTCTGTCGTAACCGGCCGCGACCGGGAGGTCCGTGGGGCGAAGCACAATTGGCCTAGCGTCGTCCGGGTTAGGGAGGGCTTGGCCCGGTAGGGATATCCTTGTCTCATCGCGCACCAGCGACTCCTGTGGCTGGCCGGGTGCAGTGGGCGCTAACCAAGGTTGCCAGGTGCACGGTGTTTCCTCCGACACATTGGTGCGGCTGGCTTCCGGGTTGGATGGGCTCTGTGTTAAGAAGCAGTGCGGCTTGGTTGGGTTGTGTATCGGAGGACGCATGACTTTCAACCTTCGTCTCTCCCGAGCCCGTACGGGAGTTGTAGCGATGAGACAAGATAGTAGCTACTAAAAACAATTGGATACCACGAAATTGGGGAGAAAAAGGGGTAAAATAAAAAATTAAAGTATATATTTATGACAGAAACTGTCATGTTTTGTCATAGATTGTCATGTCTTGTCCCTGTGCTTTATCTTCTATTCGTTTCCCCCTGCTGGTCTTATTAGGTTCTTTCCCTCTCTCTATCTCTCTCTCTCTCTCTCCCTCTCTCTATCGTTCCGTTCCTGCTCCCAGCTGTTCCTCATTCTCCTAACTACCTCGTTTACTCTTTCACACCTGTCCCCTATTTTGCCCTCTGATTAGAGTCCCTATTTCTCCCTCTGTTTCCGCTTCTGTCCTTGTCGGATCCTTGTTTGCTGTACTGTGTTCTTGTTCCGTCCTGTCGTGTTTTTGCCTTCATCAGATGCTGCGTGTGAGCAGGTGTCTCTGTCAGCTACGGCCTGCGCCTACCCGAAGCGACCTGCAGTCTGTGGCCGCTTCTCCTGTCCTTCCCCTCTACAGACTAGAGGATTTCTGTTATGGATTCAGGATTTGTCGTTTTCTGTTTTGGACTTGAATAAACTCTGTTTCTGTTAAGTCGCTTTTGGGTCCTCACTTCACCTGCATAACAGAAACACACATTACTTACCAAGCAAAGTAATCCATTTTTTGTTGCCTCGGCTATAGAAAGTTGTAGCGCATTCTCTGAATGTCTTTACCCTGCATTTTACGGCTAGTTTCTAGCATTGCAGATTATTAAAATGTATCTATAAATCACTTTATATAATCAGGTCCATTACATATATATATATTTTTAAATCTTAAACTAAGAAGGGTAGGCCTATCTTTTAGCATTTTCATTAACAAAAGCCACACTACCCTCACATACCCCCTCAATTTGAGTCCTGGTTTTAACTTAACATACCAAGCCCTTCACTGGCTCTGAGATATTAAAGGAGTGCATGGTGATAATTTAATCTGTCAAACAGGTAGGCCTACTTCTTATTTATTGAATAGGACGAAATAGGCTCCAACACAATAGCCCTCTTGTTGTTAATAGCCTAAAGTCAAATGAAAAGGAAGACTGTTTGAATTAGGCCTTTTCGAATTAGCCTACTTTCAGCACCCATGCGCTGTCCATTGTCGTGGAAATTTTAATCAAGGTAGCCATCATTCAGGAGCAGCACATACTATTGCTAAATTATAAACTTCTTCCTAATCATTAGTGTGTACATTGCATTTTAAATTACATCAGTCTTTCTAATGAGGGTGATCAGGCCACAAAGTTACGTTTATATTCCGTGTTAATTTGCTCTAACTTTATGGGAAAAAGGGTTTATTCGATAGAAAATCCCATAAGCGTTTATAGCTTTATTGGTTAGGCTTCAGTCAATTCCCCATACTTTTACCAAAGGTGAACATAGTAGGCCTTTTTCTGAGACTATTTCTCCGAGACCCTGTACACAGTCATATAATGCTTTGACCTGATCTCTATCAAATCCTCCATAAAGGGACCAACTCATAATACTTTTTTTCACCCCTTATGTTCATCTACATTTGGGTGTGTAAGTTTGTATATTAGTTTTATTTCCATTATTACTTCATCAAAACTGCAGTAATCGATTATACACGCATACAATTTCTCATTTTTTTTCTCTCCACATCTTCACATAATCCATATATAACATTATAAATCTTACTCACATCAACGCCACTCTGTGTGCATCTCCGCTCAATAATACCTTGTGATATTACTACAATGGGCAGTGATGGACAGAACCCCTAGATAACTGTTATATATAGAAAGGTATTATCCACATTCCAACCTGTTTATAATGCAAATGTAAATCTCATATTATCCAAATGTCTAATTCTCTCATATCACATTCACACAGTACTGTTCCCAAAACACACTAATCAATTAGATCATTTCTATCTCAGCGTTAGTTCCTGGGATACCATAACGCATAAATTTACATCTTCATATACTAACCCAGGGAATTACCTGTATTTTATTAGTTACATAATATATTTTCACTGATTTCACTAGTCATAGACAACCCTTTTTCAGAACTCCATAACCTGGGTATTTAGGGGTTTATGACCTAGGCGTTCTCCAACAATACGGAGAACGCAAGGGGTTTATATAGAAACCCCCAAAATGCTTAGTCATGGTTGGTTCCACCCCTCTCCGGCAGATCGGGGCATCATAAGCTACGTTGTTTTCTTCTTGTGGCTATGTGTATCATGTGTGTGTGAAGTCATAGTGTACAACCAAGTGATAACGGCAGCTCCTTTCTCTACCAAGCTAGCCTCTGTTCTCTTCATATCTCCACACAGCTGTGCCCTTAGAAAATAGTGAAAGAACAGGATGGACAGAAGAACTGTGGTCACTCTCAGAGGCTCTTTGTCTTATGTCATGTGACCAAGTAACTGCAAAGATAATTGGAAACAATAACAGAAGGTGTGTTTCCTTCTCATTCCTTTAATCACTAAGGTCCTATACTAAACTCATATTATAAAGCTACAAATCATAATATAGGTACTGCAAACATATCATGTTTCCCTCACACCATCCCCGCGGCTGCCACTTCATAGTAAAGTAAGTGTCACGTTCTTTCAAAATCGAACCCAGAAGCAGACCAGGACAAGGAGAGTAGGAAGAAGGTGAGTATTTATTAGTATTTATTTATACAAGTGAATGTGAATGGGTAGATATATCCAGGTGGCGTAGCGGGCAGCGGTGGTCAGTTGATGGGAGTAAATAGGTGGATCCAATGGGGTAGCGGAATCCTCCGACGACCAGGCGGGAATGGGGTAAATGATCCGGGTGAGTAACTGAAGACAGAACAAACGGAGGTAAGTTTAAGGCAAGCAATACGTAACAAACAACAAAACAAATTCTATCCAACTTGAGGCTGATACTCTGGCACAACATACTGTTCATGGCTAACGATCCGGCAGGGAATGGATGTCAGGTCAGAGCTTTTGAAGGGGAGAGGTGATGATCAGGACAGGTGTGCAGATTACTGATGGGATACAGGTGCGGGTGAACATCGATCTCCCAACAAGCTAATTCGCCCGGCAACCAGACAGGGTGCGTTTCAGGACACCAGAAACACACTCCAGGACAGAAAGACAGGCAAACACAGACTCAGGAAGCGGGATTCGTGACAGTAAGTTATATAAATGACTTGAATATGGCTTATTGTGAGGTCAATAAATCTGATAAATAGCTTAATTATGGGCAACAAAACAAATAATTGTATTAAAATGAATTATAGCGGTAGCAATGTTACCTCCGGTCGTCCTTCTTATCTTTGCGCTCTCCCTCTCAAATGGAACAGGACATCAGTAGGCCTATTCCACACAAATAAAACTTGCCTCCTGAAGTGCCACCGTAAACAGCTCAGCCATTGGTTAGGCAGCACAATGGGGTTTACATCAGCAAGAGCAGGGCAGGACAAGGCTTATGATTGGGCCTATCCATTGCCAGGTGTAATGCATTGTAACCTAGTTTTACATTCACCTTGCCAGCATCGTAAAATCTTGGGGAGGAAGTACATTTTCTTAGAAATATAACTTTGCCCTGTGCTTCTCCGAACATCCTCTTCATATAGACTAGGTCTATAGCCTATAGTATAGACAACGTATCATTTGACTGAGACCACACTAGGCGCACTTGATATTGCGAGCCCAGCAGAGAATCACCTATGAGGGGCAGCATCAGATACACATCGAGTTATAATAAGCAACTCATTCTCAAACACTGAGCAATACGACATTTAATCGATTACAAATGACATGACCCTCCCAATCTTCACCAGAGCAACCATCAACTAGGATGATAAAAAAAAACAGGCTTCAGAGCAACCACAAGGGCCCTGGCAGTACATTTACATTTACATTTAAGTCATTTAGCAGACGCTCTTATCCAGAGCGACTTACAAACAACTGCCTAACCAATGTCACCTTGGTAATATTGTACCTCTGTTGGTTCCACCTTTCAAATACCTCCATATATCTGATCCAGAGTTTCAAGGACTCAAAGTCCTTGCACAAGAAAAGAAAACAATACACAGTCACAGCTGAGGAAATTCAATGAAGAACGATGACAGAGAATACAGTATGACTGCCAACGCTTTCAGGAACTTGTTCAGGGTGTGTACATAGCTTGTCTTATGCTTCTAGAAGAGTTGTCATTCTGTTCACATCATTTTGTGCTTTTTTTGTAAAATGTCAGACGATTGAAGACACCAAGGAAGATGCTTTTGCATTAATTGTGAAAACATTTGTGACCACTCGTTTCAGGAAACTAGGTGTATGTCGGACGTCACTACCTCACAGGAATCAGCATTTGAATTTAAACATTTATTTTTGTCAGAAATGCCTTCTGGAACACGTGAACTTTCATGTGCCGAAATAACAAACTGGCATTCCATCCATAAATACAAATAAAATTGTCAAATTACGAGCCTAGTTGGTTTAGCCACTGAAAAAGGCAGGAACCTTCCCGCTCGCCATGATTGGCTGGACATGCAGGGTGATGAGTTTGGATTGGTCTGGCATGTAGCATGCTTCTGTCTATAACGTGAGCTCTTCCATATGTGTTGACAGTCCTTTCTACTGCACCTTTTTTGGAAGATTTAAAGTTAACTATCTGAGAACTTCAAAAACTTTTGCAAGTTATCTCAACAACATTGATGCCCTGAATTTAGGAGGGGCTATCGACAGATCAGTTGGAAAAAGTTGTGATGGGCTACCTTTTTAGATATAACTTTCTAATTTTGTCAAAGTATTTTTTCTTGCAAGTTAAAGCGTACTGTTAGTTCTCTAGCTAACGTTACGTGTATGATCTGTGTAGTATTATTATAAAAATATATATTTACATTGCTAGTTATAGCGTAATGTTAGTTAGATAACATTGAACCTAGTTTGTTAGCTTTAGCTACCTGCAGATTCATACTATAACTATGACAATGTTTGTATTGGTAGTAGTATGAGTTGGGATTATGCCGGTTCATTCTTTAGCTGGCTAGCTACCTAGCTAGCTACTTGTCTAAACGAAAGACTCCACTTCAGCCGGATTATTACATGACCCATCAAATTAGCCAGGTGTGTCTGGGGGTTATTACGGCCATCTATTATATTTCAGGAACATGTAGATGTCTAGACAATAGTGACCCATCCACTTACCTAGATGTGGCTGGGGGGTGGTTATAACATTTCTTTCACATGAAGCATCAATTTAGACAGTTGTGTTGGGTAAGCGTCATCTAATAATGATAAAATATTTGTAAAATATTTTTATCTGGACACTTTCTGTTTTTGATATTACCACTATGCAAGTAACCACTTCACGGTGTCATTTACACCTTATTTATCCTGTGCATGTGACAAATAAACAGATGTTATTTTATATAACGTGTGTTTACCACATGGCCTCACATGTGAATCCTTAAAGAGATGGGTGGGGCTAAGGCTTAAGAGGGTGTGAATCATGCTGAATGGGTGTAGACAAAGAAGAGCTCTCCAGTAGATGTACCAAAACAATCAGGGGCCATTTTCTCAAAGTGTGGTTGCAAGTTTATCAACTTTCAAAGCAGAATTACTTTCCCATTGTTCCTCAACTGCAGTGTAAGGTATACAATTATCTAGCTATGAGTCTCTACTTTTATCCAATGTAAAAACATAATTTCGAAATGTTACTACATAAGACTTCAGGCGTTCGGTCACATTTATGTCAAATGATTTCTGTTGTGTAGCACTCTGTATTTTCTACAGTTAGGATTGAGGCCCAAAGGGCTGAAACCCTATTGTATTTGAAGTTCTTCTTATTCCGTGTCTTAAGCCACTGGCCTTATATCGCAACAACGACTGGTCAAAAATGTCAAGTGCTACTCAGAAACCAGAAATAGCACCCATCGGCCAATAGGTGGCACAGCCCCGCTGCCCCGGTTGACCTAGAATCACAGAATTTGGTGTACTGGGCCCTCTCCTCACAAGGAAAAAGTGTGCCTCAAGGACCCATTACTTCTGCTATCTTGGATTTTTTGGAAAACATTCAAAAATCTTCTCATGAACTGTAAGTCCGATTAATTTCGCTACATAAGCTCACAGCAGTTGTCTCGAATCGATATGTCATTTTCTTTATCAATATACATGCTAATCTAAATGACAATTTCAAGAAATTTCATACAGTCCTATTAATCAAGGCTCTGACCCTTTTTTTCAATTTTTGACTAAAATGACATATCCAAATCTAACTTCCTGTAGCTCAGGACCTGAAGCAAGGATATGCATATTATTGATACCCTTTGAAAGGAAACACTTTGAAGTTTGTGGAAATGTAAATATAACAAATTATATCTGGTAAAAGATAATACAAAGAAAAAACATGCGTTTTTTTCATCATCTTTGAAATGCAAGACAAATGTAATGTAATTTTCCAGATAATGCGCTTTTTAGATTTTGGCCACTAGATGGCAGCAGTGTATGTGCAAAGTTTTAGACTGATTCAATGAACCATTGCATTTCTGTTCAAAATGTTGTATGAAGACTTCATTAATGTGCTTAATTGGTTTATTAAAGAAGGATTTTTAAGCCTAGAGACAATTGAGATATGGATTGTGTCTGTGTGGCATTCAGAGGGTAAATGGGCAAGACAACATATTTAAGTGCCTTTGAACAGGGTATGGTAGTAGGTGCCAGGCTCACCGGTTTGTCCACCACCAAAAAACACTACCGTTCAAAAGTTTGCGGTCACTTAGAAATGTCCTTGTTAAAATAACATCACATTTATCAGAATTACAGTGTATACATTGTTAATGTTGTAAATGACTATTGTAGCTGGAAACGGCTGATTTTTAATGGAATATCTACAGTTGAAGTCGGAAGTTTAAATACACTTAGGTTTGAGTCATTAAAACTTGTTTTTCAACCACTCCACACATTTCTTGTTAACAAACTATAGTTTTGGCAAGTCAAACAATAGTATGCAAGTACAGTTGAAGTCAGAAGTTTACATACACCTTAGCCAAATAAATGTAAGTTCTTAGGCCCATTTTTTCTAACTTTTCTGTCTGAATGATGTGCCCAAAGTAACCTAACAGTAGCTCAGGCCCTGAAGCCAGGATATGTATATAATTGGTACCATTGGAAAGAAAACACTTTGAAGTTTGTAGAAATGTAATAATAATGTAGGAGAATATAACACAATAGATATGGTAGGAGAAAATCTAAAGAAAAACCAACCGGAAATGTATAATTTTGGAGACCATCCTCTTAGAAATGCAAGAGAAAGGTCAAATGGTAAATTAGCTCCCTGGATGCATTCCATATGGCTTCCACATGGTGTCGGCAGGATATGTTCAAGATTCCAGGCTTGTAACTTCAAATCTAATAAGAAATAACTGTTTTCGTAGAAGGACACATTTTTGGAAATTTGTGTTTGCACGTGCATTGAAGAAATTATGCACCTGCTAACTCTGTTTCCCATTGAATATACCTCTTTCTGAAATAAATATTATAGCTTGATTACATTTTCGGGTATTTGAGGAGTAAATAAAAACATATTTTGACTTGTTGAAACAAAGTTTAGGGGTAGATTTTCAGAATCCTTTCTCTGGAAGTTGAACAAGTGGATTACTCAAATCGATGGCGCCAACTAAACATACTTTTTGGGATATAAAGAAGGATTTTATCTAACAAAACGACACTACATGTCATAGCTGGGACCCTTTGGATGACAAATCAGAGGAAGACTTTCAAAAATAAGTGAATATTTAATCGTTATATGTGAATGTGCCGGGGGGAAAAATATTTTCATGTGGGGCGCTGTCCTCAAACAATCGCATGGCATGTTTTCGCTGTAACAGCTACTGTAAAAAGGACAGTGCAGTTAGATTAACAAGAATTTAAGCTTTCAGCCGATTTAAGACACTTATATGTACCAAAATGTTTAAAATCCATGATATTTATGATTATTTATTTGAATTGTGCCCCCTCCAGGTTCACCGGAATTTGTCCCGCTAGCGGGACACTGATCCTTTTTAGACTCAGTTTTTCACAAATCCTGACATTTAATCAGAGTAAAAATTCCCTGTTTTAGGCCAGTTAGGATCACCACTTTATTTTAAGAATGTGAAATGTCAGAATAATAGTAGATAGAATTACTTATTTCAGCTGTTATTACTTTCATCACATACACAGTGGGTCAGAAGTTTACATACACTTAATTAGTATTTGGTAGCATTGCCTTTAAATTGTTTATCTTGCGTCAAATGTTTCAGGTAGCCTTCCACAAGCTTCCCACAATACATTGGGTGAATTTTGGCCCATTCCTCCCGACAGAGCTGGTGTAAGTGAGTCAGGTTTGTATGCCTCCTTGCTCGCATACGCTTTTTCAGTTCTGCCCACATATTTTCACAGGGATTGAGGTCTGAGCTTTGTGATGGCCACTCCAATACCTTGACTTTGTTGCCCTTAAGCCATTTTGCCACAACTTTGGAAGTATGTTTGGGGTCCTTGTCCATTTGAAAGACCCATTTGCGACCATGCTTTAACTTCCTGACTGATGTCTTGAGATGTTGCCTCAATATATCCACATCATTTTCCATCCTCGTGATGCCATCTATATTGTGAAGTGCTCCAGTCCCTCCTGCAGCAAAGCACAGCTGCTTTCTTTGGATTTTCCCATTATTTCAAGCAAAGAGCTACTGAGTTTGAAGGTAGGCCTTGAAATACATCCACAGGTACAAATTTACTCAAATGTATTCAAAGTATGTCAATTAGCCTATCGGAAGCTTCTAAAGCCATGACATCATTTTCTGAAATGCTCCAAGCTGTTTAAAGGCACAGTCGACTTAGTGTATGTGGGGTTTTGACCCAATGGAATTGTGATACAGTGAATTATAAGTGAAATAATCTGTAAAAAATTGTTGGAAAAATGACATGTGTCATGCTCAAAGTAGATGTCCTCACCGACTTGCCAAAACTATGGTTTGTTAACAAGAAATGTGTGGAGTGGTTGAAAAACAAGTTTTAATGACTCCAACCTAAGTGTATGTAAATTTCTGACTTCAATTGTACATAGGCATACAGAGGCCCTTTATAAGCAACTGTCACTCCTGTGTTCCAATGGCATGTTGTTTTATCTAATCAAAGTTTATAATTTTAAAAGGCTAGTTGATCATTAGAAAAACCTTTTGCAATTATGTTAGCACAACTGAAAAGTGTTGTACTGATTAAACAAGCAATACAACTGGCCTTCGTTAAACTAGTTGAGTATCTGGAGCATCAGAATTTGTGGGTTCGATTCCAGGCTCAAAATGGTCAGAAACAAAAGGACTTTCTTCGGAAACTTGTCACTTTATTCTTATTCTGAGAAATGAAGGCTATTCCATGCGAGAAATTGCCAAGAAACTGAAGATCTCATACATCACTGTGTACTGCTCCCTTCACAGAAACAGCCCAAACTGGCTCTAACTAGACTAGAAAGAAGAGTGAGAGGCCCCGGTGCACAACTAAGCAAGAGAGGACAAGTACATTAGTGTCTAGTTTGAGAAACAGATTCTTACAGCTCTTCTGCAGTTTTAGCCCCTATTTCCTGTGGCAATGTCTGTTAGACGTTTGATCTAAATGGCGTGTAGAACTTTGGTTGAGCAATACTTTCAGTATTAACTCTAGATTTGGACATCTGAAGTGCTCCAGAGTTGTCTCAAAACATTGTCTTCTGCTCAAGTCAAATATTGGCCGTTGAGTCAGTCAGTCGAAAAAGTCAGTGAGCTGAAAAGGTCTGACTAACACGGCGGCAGTTCGCGGGACACCGATACTCTGTGACCAACAATTGACCTGTTTGACAGAGAGTGTCCCGGCTCTAAGTGTTTGCTGAACTGTGACTCACTGACACCGCCCCCAGTAAGAGGGGAATGAGGCAGCCCAGGAGTTAACACACACATGGAACTTTATTTCCACACCCTGACGAAGATAAACATGAGGCTGGTACTGAAAGGTACGGAGAAAGAATGATACATTTTTCTGTGTCAGGCTACAATGGATAGAGCAGAGTAGTGAATGGACATGAATGAGCTACCGCAGTGTAATAGCGTGATAAACAACAACAATGGCATGATAGGAAAGGACTATCTAGTAACCATGTATTACATAGTACAACAAGAATGTTTACTAACAAGAGGTAAAAAAAACAGCAGTGTAAAGAGTGGACTGTATGCAAGTAGGGTCGTTCCATTTCATTTCAGCAAGCCATGGCAACCACCATCTCAGATTGTCCTGAAATTATTTCTGCATTTAGAAACTGCTAAGATAAGCATTCCTGCATCATTATTTTGTTGAAAGATAATTTGAGCTAATTGCTAATTGATTGCACCCAAATAGGCCAATTCAATTTATAGGATTCATATAATATTACATAATTATATTATATAATACCCAACATCCAATTTGGAACAAACCACTTCTCAGCAATATGTGAGGAATCCAAATAAATGGTTAACAGACAGCCACGACCCCCCCAAAAACAAACACCTTGACGGTCAGGATACAGTATCAGTTCTCTATGTTTGACAATTAGTATGAAGCTGCAGCTTGGAGTATTGTTAATTCATACCGTGTCATGTATTCTCAATACAAATGTGTGCCCCCACCCAGTGTTTCTCCCCATCAGAGAAATTAGCCATTGAAGTCGGTTGCTTTTTTCCACATAAATGAGTGGGAAAATACAAGGGTTTTGCCCCACTACGTACCACTGTTCCTGCAACAACCCTTTATCCATTTTGCACGTCTCTTGTGTTTATTAAATGGACCCTTATGCAACTTTGGGTAGAAAACCGATAGCTTTTAAACATGGTAAAAATAAATGGTGTGGTTGTTCTTACAATTCAAGTCAGTCCTCCATGAATGCAATTCAAACACACATGCTGTCCTTCTCTTAGGCATAGGCGAGTGCTAAAATAGAACTTGGATCTATTTGTGACGCTCAATGAGCTGAAAGAAAAAGAAGAGTGGAGGAGAGATGGCGAGAAATGATTTGGGTTTACTGTTTTATCTGTGGATTAATTGTCGGAGTAGAGGCCCTTGTGCATTTCAGGTCAACTAAAAACCCAATGTTTATATCCCAGGACAAATTAGCTAGCAACAGCAAGCTACCTAGCTAAATTGCCATCAATTTTCGACATGTTCCCAAATTAATATAATTGGTTCAGAGTTTGTTTTGATATTTCAACCTTTGGGAGGCCCAGGCTACAATAGATCTAATGGTTTCAATGTTATGGTCTCTACCGGTCTCCAGTGATGAAAGTTCCAATACCGTCTGTACAGTGTTTTGCAATAGTAATAGTAATAGTAATAGTAATAGTAATAGTAATAGTAATAGTAATAGTAATAGTAATAGGTCAGGTTTATCAGTAAATGTCACTGATCAAACAACATAGAGATGTTTTCAAATTATTTTGTTGCATTTTTTTATTAGGGTTGTCACCACATTTTAGTCTCTAGCCCATTTCTCCATCACATTGTTGGGCTCCTGTGAAAAGTCTTCATATGATAATTGCACCATGGGGATAGCCCTCTCAGAGAGCTGCCTCTTGTTGGACTATTGAAAAACAGTTGGGTTGTAGAATAAGGTTGCTAAGAGAAGGACAAACTCATTTGCTTTCATGGAGGACTGGCTTGACTTGTGAGGATAACAACAACATTTATTTTCATCATGAGCAAAAGCTATTGGTTTCCTACCCAAAGTTACAAAACAATGTTTGTGATCATTTCCATAAACACAAAAGAGTTGCAAAATCGATAAAAGAGAGATCTATTGGGAAAATACTGGTACTTTCACACACATTTATGGGGGAAATTCGACTACAATGCTAATTTCACTGAACAGGTGGGGGGGAAAAAAATTCACTTAGAATATACTTCATAGTATGAATAAAGACTACTCAAAGACGCAGCTTCATACTACTTCATACTACTTGCCAAACATAGAAAAATTATACTATATATAATTTTGTGGGGCTCCTGAGTGTTGTAGCGGTCTAAGGCACTGCATCTTAGTGCTTGATGCATCACTAAAGACACCCTGGTTTGATTCCAGGCTGCATCACAACCGGTCGTGATTGGGAGTCCCAAACGGTGGCGTATAATTGGCCCAGCGTTGTCCGGGTCTGGCCCGGCGTAGGAATTTATTCTTAACTGACTTGGCTCGTTAAATAAAATATACTGTATTGAAATGTCCAATTTCGGCATTAGCCTAATTTCTCATAGTTCAATTTGTATGTCGCTCTGGATAAGAGCGTCTGCTAAATGACTTAAATGTAAATGTAAATGTAATAATCTTTCAACAAAATAATGTTTCAGGCATGCTAATATATGTTTCTAACTACAGAAACAATTTCAGAACAATCTGAGATGGTGGGTGCCGAAATCCTCTCTCGTGCTTTTTGAGGTGGAAGACTCAGTAGCTACGTACAGTATGCTAACTGGAGATAACATAAGAGTTATTAGCAACAGAGCTAAGATACTGTATATAATGAAGCAATAGCTATAGACCACTAACAGGGGTATACAAAGCTAAGCTAAAAAGCAACAATAACCTACTTTGTAGTCACACAAGCCACCCACCCACAGACTGGAAAAATACATTTAGGGTGTGGGTACCATTTACTCCCTTGGAAAGCATGGGTCAGGCTGGCTAGTCAATCAGGGCCTGGAGAGACTGCATGGCTAGAGCATGCACCGGGGTGAGACACGTGAAAATTGTATGATTCGCTGCAGCCACGGGGTAGATGAGATATTGATTTCTCAGGTGAGGGGCGAGAAAGGGCGAGGATGGGTGAGAGCAAGACAGCGCTGCTCCAGAAAACAAATAAACAAATGCACATGTGGGTATTTATTTACCCAAATTACAGCGTGCAATGTAAAGACACGGGGATGAAGACCGAACAAACATGTACACAACACACAGGGTTGAAACCCAAACAAAAGAGCGAAGAGTACCTCGAATAAATACACCGGGGCGAGATCCATGTATGGGATGAGACCCGGAATCATCTGCGCAATACAAGCGGCACGAAAGCCAAAACAGCACAAGTACTCACACGACCAACGAATATTGGAACAATAATCCAAAAGACAACGGTGAACAAAGGGCACGCTTATACAATTGCTAATCAGGGGAGAATATGAGAACCAGATGTGAGCAATGACACAGTTCAGTTCCCAGAGGCCGATGACGTAGACCTCCGAAAATGCTGCGCGGAATGAGCAACAGTACCAGAGGGATCCGTGACAGCACACAACAACGTCATATGCTTCTCCAACTGTCTTGAAGGAGTTCCCACATTATGCTGAGCACTCGTTGGCTGCTTTTCCATCACTCTACGGTCCAACTTATCCCAAACCATCTCAATTGGGTTGAGGTCGGGTGATTATGGAGGCCAGGTCATCTGATGCAGCACTCCATCATTCCATCATTCTCCTTCTTGGTCAAATAGCAACACAACTGAAACAACACAACTGATTGGCTCAAATGCATTAAGAAGGGAAGAAGTCCCACAAATTAACTTTTAACAAGGCACACCTGTAAATTGAAATGCATTTTTTAAAACACATTTTCCTTTATTATTTCCACTAAGCCTAACATCCCTAAACTAATGAACATCAACACTTAGGCTTCTACTTCCAGCTTATACATACTATATACATTTTTTACAGACACAATCTATTTTAATAGTTATACTTTGTTTGTTTTTAGTCCTGTGCTTCCTCTACGCTCCACCTCTCTCATCTATTTCTGACGTCCATCCAGTTTGATTTCTATTTGTCAAATATTTTTAACTGTGCTGTGTCACAAACGTTCTGGACCTATATGCATTTTAAGGACACGGCATATTTTACATGAGTTATTTTGTTGTTATTATTCCCACTCTTCAGCTTCATTCAACACCTCCCATGTATCCCTTAAAACCTCTACAGAATCGGTGCCCCCCCCCCCCCCCCACGGGACGGTTGAGCTAACGTTGGCTAATGTGATTAGCATGAGGTTGTAAGTAACAAGAACATTTCCCATAGACATATCTGATATGGGAAGAATGCTTCAATTCTTGTTCATCTAACTGCACTGTCCAATGTACAGTAGCTATTACAGTGAAAGGATACCATGCTATTGTTTGAGGAGAGTGCACAATTATGAACTTGCATTTTTTTTAAGGTCAAATCTGCTACATTGTGCCAGAGCGGTACTTGTTCCAGAATATCTCTGCCCCATTTATCTGCCATGAGCTTCACTGCTCTTGGCTCCCATTGTGAAACTCTATTATGTACACACACTCAAACACAAACACACAAACAACAGTGTTTAATTAGGAAAGTCTAACCATGTCATATCATCCCATGGCCCCCTCTCTGCTTCAACAGAGAAACACAACCCCTGTATCTAACCAGGATACTTCTGCTTGAACAAAATGATCCCAATTGGAGATCACTCTGCTTCGACAGGATGTTTGCCCTAGAATTACTTCCAGGACTTCCCCAATTCAGAAATAACTCTGCCACAACAAACTAACTAGGGGTGTATTTGCTACATCAAAGACATAATGTGCACAACCTGTCCCAGAATAGGATTTTCTATGGTGTTTAATTATATTTTATTATTTTGTCTGTCCGGAATGGCGTATCCACTCACTGACGCTCCCAGCCGGTCCAAGGCAGGTCCCTTTCAGATCCATTTTAGTCGGAGTGTGGGCTCCCTGAGCCACGTCTAATGCAACCCTGCCCGCAGGTAACCTCAGTCTCCTGGGAGCAATCAGCAAGCAGAGTTAGCAGCCCATCCTTGTTGCCAGTTTGTCAGGGAAAATCTAGGGGAAGAGAGAGACTGTAGATTCTTCCATCAACAGCTTTATTATACGATTTGCAAAAATGAAGCTATCAACATCACCAAGAATGGTTCAGGGTTGAAATCTTAACAAACATAGGCAGGTCTCTGCTTTTATAGAGAAAATACAACCCCTTTCTGTATATGTGGCAGTCAGCAGATAGTTTGTAAAGGCGGTACCTTGTAAAAGGTTATTAGTTGTCTGTGAAGACTTTAAAAGAGCACAAGGTTGATTGCCCGAGGGCTCAACCATCTAACTGCATTCACAACAACAAACGCTATAGTGTACTCCTTTCGGCAAGGTTCCTGTGCCTTTCTGTAGATAGTAAACCCACGGTATTTCACATGCTGCGGTCGCACCCGAACATCTCCTAGCTGTACGTCCAGTCTTGTGACTAAGTCACACCAAGACAAGTTTGTATCAGGTTAGAAAACACACTGGCATAT
Source organism: Oncorhynchus gorbuscha (assembly GCF_021184085.1). Lineage (NCBI taxonomy): Eukaryota > Metazoa > Chordata > Actinopteri > Salmoniformes > Salmonidae > Oncorhynchus > Oncorhynchus gorbuscha. The sequence goes on along the minus strand of NC_060192.1, from coordinate 5,925,977 downwards.
AACAAGAGACTATTATTTAAGCAGTACAACACAGGATAGCACGACTAGTTGTGATAATTCTCCACGACAAGTGTTAGAATTGTTTTGACGTTGGCAGGTTGCTGATGTCGGCTGGCAGTCAAAGGAGAGGAAGGAGTCCATGGTGTTTTGCTGCTGTTGCTTAAGACAGGAAAATGTCTTGGAGATTTCAGGGGCAACCATGCATTCCGGCAAAGGATGGGAGGTGGAAGATGCTAGCAAATGATCCAGACCAGGCTTCGTAAGATAAATGGGGGATTGGGAAAAAAGAGCAGCAATAGTCAGATATGTTGACTGCGGTAATATTGGTCTTACATAGCTATCCTGAATGTGAGCAGGCTCTCAAAGACAGAACCAGCAACAAAAAGGTAATATGTTGCCAAATGCATCCCACAATTTATTCCTGTGCAAAAAGGAATTGTAGCATTTTATTGCTATAATATGTAATATGTGAATGACTTTCAATTACTTACACAGGCTACATGATTAGAATCTTTTTTTTTATAACAAATGTGCTAATCATAAAATAAACAATGGAGTACCAGGATATTACTTTTTTTCTAAATGTTATGACAAAATCTTCTGGATATGTGCCATCATTTGTAGTTAATGGAAAAATGGAGTGTAGCTTTAAGAAGTAGCAGAGTTCAGTACAGCTCCATAAATGCATACATTTATACTGTAGCTTACTAATAGTGGAGAAAAGAGAATGTCTCTTTTTGAGCTACAGCTTCTGTATTGCTGCAGTCAGAGAAATAGGGAGACCTTGTCGCTCTGTCACCCTCACTGTCCATAGAGAGATCTGTGCAAGCTATATATAGAGGCACTGCTTTTCAACTGGGTTCTCTTCAAAAAGAAGTAGATAATTAAACAAGAGGCAATGATTTAGATTTATCAGTTTTGGTCATCATAACCGGAGACTGGATCACCTTATTGATGTGCTGCGTCACAAGAGAGAGCTATTTCAAAGATATTCATGACTTACAGGTATTTGGAAGAATATCCAACAGGGTTGAATTGAACCCCAAGGAAGTTTTAACATCTGCTGTTGGAATGCTGACCAATAGATGCATTGGCCTGATAGATTTAATATCACATGTCCCATCAGAGCACACCCCTGGTGTGTCTTACAGCGTTTGGCCAGCCGAGTGCTTCTGCAATCACCCTGTTGGTGTAAGAGAACGTGTGTGCAAACATTTAACATTGCTTGGTTTGCTGACTCAACACGGCTCTCAGAAGCACACAAGGCCCTCGGAAGCACGGTCAAAGGTTCTGAATACTTTTTGTAAGCACTGTATGGTATTTTGCACCTATGCAGAAACAATGGCTTGATTTTTCTTGTGTGATCCTCACAATCTTCTCTCTTAAAGAGGCTGTCGTAGTCATCATAGCGGCAGTCATCAGTCATTGGTTTGAGCCCGCTATGCTCACGGTAGCTGGTCTACAGCCGATGTCTGTAGTCTTCCAACGACTCCTTAGCCTTCACACAGTATAAAAGAACATCTCCCACCCACGTCTACCCATCGCAGCCTCATCTTGATATGGAAAATGTGTGCGATCTCAGCTGCAGATGGCTTGCACACCCAGGCCATCTTAACACAATATTTGGTGCATAGACACTAACTACCAGTCCCTAAATAAATTGCCAATTAATAGTCGATACGTTGAAAAATGGCTGCCCCATGCCTATGGAAGGCTCTAAAGCCCTATTAAAACGCATCACTCCAGGTCACTTTGTTCTGAAACTTGTCATGGGCATCAAGAAATATCTGAACTTCGCCCTTAGTTACACTATCAACGTTTCCCTTTACTGTGGGAAATGTGATCGAATCAATGCAATATTTGCCACTTTCAATGTTACATACTGAAACAAAACGAACTACTCAAGACTTAGTATGCAAAATTTTGTTGTAGGCAGAACGCATCGGGAGCAGGGTTCTATTGGGTACTCAACACAGACAAGTGCAGCATAACCAATCAGAGCTGCAGTAGGACTATATGCAAATTGACCATTGCCCTATATGGATCTGTGCCATTCAATTTGAACTGGACTGTGTTTACAGCATGAGCGGTGATGAGAAGATGAGCTTGTTTTAAGATTAAATCGAGAGCTGCATGTAGCCACGTGTGCATATTTGTTCATATTCTTTGCTATTTAGTGAGTTATTAGCCCAATTATAGATACTTTGTAGTCAGAAATGGGGTAGTGATTGCTTCCCACAAGTGCACAAAACATGTATATTTCTAGACTTTGAATAGTGAGTCGGGTAAAGAGCTTTCTTTGTCTTAAAGCTGCCCTAATGAATGGACTTTTGCCAGCCCTTGGTAAACAGGTTAAAATGACTTGCATTGGCTGGGAAACTACCAGTCTACAAGCTGATATTGAACACTGTAAACATGCTGAGAAGCAGCAACTGTGTCAAGAAGACAAGACAAAACAGAGAATAGAATAATAAGGAGTGAAGTTACAAGCTGCACAAATGGCTTTTTTATCAAGGACAGGGCCAGCAGTGGCAAAATTATAGACAGAGGGGAAGAGGAAGAGGAAGGGGTAGAGGATGAGGAGGGGGAGCCAGTGCTGATAGGTGGGCCGGACAGCAGCAACAACAGGACAAGAACTTTGTTTGTTATAACTGTGGAAAATAAGGACATTTCGCTAGAATGTGTTCAAACACAAGGGAGCAGGGAGCAGCAGGGAGCAGCAGGGAGCAGCAGGGAGCAGCAGGGAGTGGTGGGACAACTAGACCTCCATCGAAAACAACCCTTTACAACCCACATATGGACTGATGCGAGGTTGAGACAGCTGGCACTTTTAGACAGCATTTCAAGATTTTTCAAACCCCTGTGAGGAGCCAATGGTTTGTCTCTTCGTCAATGGTGAGTCAATTGAATTTCTAGTAGATACTGGCGCTGCAATGTCTGTCATAAATTCTAAATCTACGTCCAAACCTCCCAAGGCAAATTAATCAGTTACCTCTGTAGGAGCCTCGGAAGTGACTATGAAAGAGTTGCTCACGATGCCCTTACCTGTTAAAGTGGGTAACATATGCTTAAACCATCAATTCATTTTGTCTGCATGTTGTCCTGTAAATTTGTCCGAAAGAGATCTTCTCTGTAAATTGGGAATTAATATTCTTTGTAAATGAAAAGGCCTCACTATTGTACAGCCTCAGGAGACATGTCATCTCATGATGTTGTCCGACTCGGTCTCAACATGTGATTGATACCATGCATGGGACGTACAGGATATTGATGGGTCACATCATTAACACCCTACTGATGACATTTTCTCAACTGCTCGCAGTTGTTGGAAACAGAGAAGCAGTTTTATGTCACAGACTGGTTTACATTGTACCGCACATTTCTCACCATTGATACGATATTTAGATTATGAACAAAAATGGCTGACAGGGACCATACCCCAAGAGAGCTTACTTTGCAGTGACATGTATAGTGGGCCCCAATTTTGCACTTTAAGTGTTACATTTATTAAAGAACAGGCTTTGTTGTATGTATTTAGTGACAGAGTGCCACATGTATCAGTAGCTAAAACAGATGATGTTGCTTGGGAAGATACTGGTATTTGGTTTTGGTCTTGCAGGTCACTGACTGGTGTGGATGGGTCTAAATTCTCCCCCCAGACTACATACTTTGTGTGTTCCATTTTTTGGGGCTGTAATGTTTAACGAGGTGTACATGGCGTTGATAGCACTTAGCCAACTAAACAGATGATTTCCTTGGAGAATGAGTCATCCTTGTTGTTTGGTCTCCCGGACTCTTTTCGGGCTAAAGTTAAGTATGACATTGGGCGAATGGGGGGGGGGGGGGGGGTTGAACCTCTTACTGTCACACATAAGGACACACACAAACCAGGCATGAACTGAGTATCCCCTAAATCAGGAAGCTATCAAGGGGATTACCAATGTTCATGCTTCATTGGTAGAAAGAGGAGCTATTTTGCCTTGTCCAGACTCTCTGTGTAATACCCCCATTCTTCCTGTCCGAAAAGCCTCAGGTGATTGGCATTTTGTTCAAGATCTCAGACCTGTTAACTATGCAGTTTATGCAAGGGCTCCTGTTGTGCCAAACCCCATTACGATTCTGCTGTGCCGGCATCGGCTAAATGGTTTTCAGTTTTTCATTTGGCTAACACTTTTTTAGCATTCCCGTCACACCAGAATCACATTTCCAGTTCGCGTTTACGTTCCTAAACAAATGTTGGACTTCTGCCCCCAAGGTTACTCGGAATTGGTAAGTGGTATTTTCTTCTGCTTTGGCACATAATTTAGAGGGTTTCATACCCCCCCCCATGGGAGTACAGTTGTTCCTCCTTCAAAAGTTGTGTCATACTGCGGCACACTCTGCGTCTGGGCAGCAAGCTCGTTTGTCATCGATCGCTAGACCAGACATAAGCACTGTTGACACCATCGAGGTGTGCATTTTTCACCATGCCAGCTCCTGTTAGTTCTATTGAGCACCGTGGCACCAACTTGCCTTTCGAACGATCTATTCCCAGCTTATTGTTCAACGTCACAATACGTGCTTCGCTATTGTTGGCAAAGAGACCTGCTCACATTGTGTTATAGTTCAAATGTAAACAATAAAAAGCATATTGGAACTCTGCGGTCTTCCCATTGTTTCCTTTTGGGGAAATATAGGCATGTCTGTCCAGTTCGCCAAATATCTCCCAATGTGTATATTTAGATTTTTTTAAAGTCGGGTGTATCTGGTGTGAAATGGCTAGCTAGTTAGTGGGGTGTGCGCTAATAGGTGTTTCAATCGGTGATCTCACTCGCTCTGAGACCTGTAAGTAGTTGTTCCCCTTGCTCTGTAAGGTCTGTGGCTTTGTGGTAACGATACTTTGAGGGTGGCTGTTGTCAATGTGTGCAGAGGGTCCCTGGTTGGAGCCCAGATAGGGGCGAGGAGAGGGACGGAAGCAAATCTGTTACACGGGTACCATTTTAATCAGGAGAATTTCCTCTTTGTAATTATATAAGTCTGGGCAGCGAGCTCATTTGTCATCAATCGCTAAACCAGAAATAGTCAGAAGATTGTATTTTTTCACTACTTTTTCATTGCGCAGACTTAAGCACAGTTGACACCACCGAGGTATGGATGTTTACTTTCTACACAAGTTGTTTTTTTCCAGTTTCGTCCGACGAACAGATTGTAGTGGTAAAATAAAAAGGGATACATTTTTTATGGAATTCAAAGCATCACTCCAGTCAAAACAGGCTCTGCGAATGTTCAATTCCATTCATTTGCTATAGGCTATAGACTTGTTCCAGTTTAGCCAACGTTCTTAAGCTGTTTTGACTCGTTCTATTGTCCAGCCCATAGATAGCCAGAGCGAATTTACGAAAGCACCCATTTAGCTAAGCTAAGAATGATGAGAATAATCAAGTCAATAAATGTTGGGTAGTTAGATAGCCTATATAGGTAACAAGTTTGATGTATAACTATTAACGTTAGCTAACTAGCATACTGCTGTAATGATATGCTATGTGGTTTGTAAGGACAGCGTAGCTAACAAATTGTCAGCCAGCATAACGTGTAAGGTGACTTATTTGAAAGTCATTACTTTATTACACTGAGTAGCAAGCTACCCCTTGCTCATTAAGACAAATCTGGTCTGTGATAGGAGGGGGGGGGGTTTCACGCGTGCTGGCAGGACATGGCAGTATCTTCGGTTGTGCGTCAAGAATTCTGCATACAGTAGCACATTTGTATGAAGGTATGGTTATTTACATGTAAATTGTTATTTGCTCTGGAGGTACATTTGTGTCTTTTTGTCGAAAGCAAAACATTTTTTATTTTCAATCAAAAATAATTGTTCTGAAATCAACTTTTTTTCCGAGACAAAGGAAGTCAAAGCGAACACCTACGAAGAAGGCATCTCAGGTAAGCAGCACTGGGCTGTATTGACGTGTCCTAAAAAATGACATCTGCTGCTTTAGATTGAACAGTCATATCTCAGTTATTGTTTTCAAATCTTTAAAAAAACAGCTGTTTTCTTTCAGAGAGCGAGCTGACCAAGGGGTCGAAAATGTAGATATTGCCAGATGTTCACTGTCCGAGGAACAGGCCGTGGAATGTTTATTGCTGGCAAAAGTGTCCATAACCAGACGTAATTGAACTTTTTCTCAATCTCTGCCTGCCTTGTTGTACATGGAACCTGTCTCACATGCATTAATTAAAAAACCCTTAAGATGTCAGATGCTAATTTTCATATTTACACCACATAAACACAGCCATTTTCACTGCACTATCTGTTGCTGCCAACGCATGATTTCCCTGAGGGTTAGCCTTGCAATAAACAAGTGGCGAGACACATAGCCCTCTATATTTATATTTAAATGTTTCATGTACACTCCGATAGGTGTCTGCGTCACATATACAGTGGGGCAAAAAAGTATTTAGTCAGCCACCAATTGTGCAAGTTCTCCCACTTAAAAAGATGAGAGAGGCCTGTAATTTTCATCATAGGTACACTTCAACTATGACAGACAAAATGAGAAAAAAAATCCAGAAAATCACATTGTAGGATTTTTAATGAATTTATTTGCAAATTATGGTGGAAAATAAGTATTTGGTCAATAACAAAAGTTTATCTCAATAGTTTGTTATATACCCTTTGTTGGCAATGACAGAGGTCAGAATGCACTCCCAGGAATCCCAGTTCCACAATAGATGTTTGATTTGTTCGATAAAGTGAATAATTTATGTCCAAATGCTTCAATTTTTAGCGCGTTTGGTAAACAAATCCAAACGCTCGTTCAGGTCCAGCCGAACGTCGGACGAAAAGTTAAAAAAGTTATATTACAGCCCGTAGAAACTTGTCCAACTAAGTATAGGATCAATATTTAGGATGTTTTTATCATAAATGTTCACTAATGTTCCAACCGGAGAATTCCTATCTCTGTAGAAAAGCAATGGAACAAGAGCTACCTCAGAGCCTGTGGCACTCTGCCAGACACCTGGCTCAATCCCCTCTCATTCGCCCCCACTTCACAGTAGAAGCCTGAAACAACGTTCTAAAGACTGTTGACATATAGTGGAAGCCTTAGGAAGTGCAATATAACCCCATTTACACTGCATATTGGAATGGAAAAGAGTTGAAAAACTACAAACACAAGATTTCCCACTTCCTTGTTGGATTTTTCTCAGGTTTTCACCTGCCATATGAGTTCACAGACATCATTCAAACAGTTTTAGAAACTTCAGAGTGTTCTCTATCCAATGCTACTAATAATGCATATATTAGCATCTGGGACAGAGTAGCAGGCAGTTTACTCTGGGCACCTTATTCATCCAAGCTACTCAATACTGCCCCCCTGTCACCAAGAAGTTAATCATGCTCTCTCGTCTGCAGGAATGTTTTGATGTGAGAGAGGAAGCCAGCCCTGTCATCAACACCTCACCCGAACTTGTTGGGGATAGGGGGCAGTATTTTCACTTTGGATGAATTGTGTGTCCATAGTACACTGCATCCTACTCTGTCCTAGATTGCTAATATATGCATATTAGTATTACTATTGGATAGAAAACACTCTGAAGTTTCTAAAACTGTTTGAATTATGTGAGTATAACAGAACTCATAGGGCAGGCAATCTTCCAAACAGGACCTGAAATTCTGAATGTGGGTCAAATTTGACGTCATTGTCCCTTCCCTTCCAAATAAGATATGGATATGTTAGCACTACCTACGCCTTCCACTAGATGTCCTCATTCAGTAGAATGTGGAATGGAGCCTCTGGTGTGAACTTTGACCGAATGGGAGGGGAAATAGTCACGGTCTTTGCAGGATGCAATTCCCCTGTGGCGCATTTCTCTGTGGGTGTCACTGTCGTTCCATTTGGCTGCAGATGAAAACGTATGATCCGGTTGGAACGTTATTGGATATATAGAAAAATAACATCCTGAAGATTGATTCTCTACTTAGTTTAACCAGTTTATTTGACCTGGAATATATCTTTTTGAAGTTTTCGTCTGAGTTCTCCTGGACCAGTGTCAGCGTTTGGGCACGTGAGCTGAAAGTGCTAGCAAATGCAGCTAATTGGACACTAGTATTGGACATTATGGAACAAAACAACAATTTATTGTGGAACTAGGACTCCTTGCACTGCATTCTGATGAAAGATCATCAAAGGTAAGGGAATATTTATGATGTAATTTCATATTTCTGTTGACTCCAACATGCCGGAGAAATATATTTACGTCTGAGCGCTGTCTCAGATTATTGCATGGTAGGCTTTTTCGTAACGTTTTAAAAAAAATCTGACACAGCGGTTGCATTAAGAACCAGTGTATCTTTAATTATATGTAGAATATGTATCTTTAGTCAAAGTTTATGATGAGTATTTCTGTTATCTGGCGTAGCTTTCTATAATTCCTCCAGATATTTTGGAGGCATTTCTGAACATGGCGTCAATGTAAACAGAGATTTGTGGATATAAATATGCATATTATCGAACAAAACATAAATGTATTGTGTAACATGTCATATGAGTGAAGATTTTCAAATGGTTAGTGATTCATTTTATCTCTAATCCTGCTCTTGTGACTATCTTTGGCTGGAAAAAATGGCTGTTTTTTTTATTTATTTGGTGGTGGTCTAACATGTTGTGTTTGCACTGTAAAACATTTTAAATATCGGTCATTATGAGTAGATGAACAAGATGTTTATCTTTCATTTGCTGTATTCGACTTGTTAATGTGTGAAAGTTAAATATTTCAAAAGAATATTTTTGAATTCCCTGCACCACCTTTTCAGCTGAATGGGGGGTGAGAGTTCCCCCAGGGGATCGCCTTGCCATAACAGGTTTTATTTGTGATGAACACAGAAAATATTAGGGTCGCACTGTAATTCATGAATAATATGCTGTCTGCTGCTGTTTCAACCTTTTTCCCTTTCTGTCTTCTACACCTCTCTCTACACCTCTCTCCCCATCTCGTCTTTCTTCCTCGTTTTATAAGGCACACCATATGTGCATTGAAGTACAGATGTATTTATAATATTACAATTATCATAATTATAATGCATTTATGTATTTTTAACACCTGGATAATGAACTTCTTTCAATGAAACGTGTCACATTCTCCACTGGTTGAAATTATGTATCTCATTGAAATACTATCCTGTGTCCTCAGATTAATGCAGATGAAGGGAGTTAGATATGCATAGTTATTTTTCTGTACATATGAATTACATATCAATCATGTTTCTAGTCTATTGCATAGTTACAATGTGTAATCATTGATGTCCCAGGAGAAGGAGTGGTAAATACTGTTGAAGTGTATAATTGTAATACATACATGCAGACACAACATCATTCAAATAATGGAGTTTGATATGACTGAAATAGAATGTCTCAGAGATTCTGTCACGCCCTGGTCTAGGTATTTTGTGTTTTTCTTCATGTATTGGGTCTGGCCAGGGCGTGGCATGGAGTTTTTGTATTGTGGTGTGTTTTGTCTTGGGGTTTTGGTGTGTATGTATTTGGGATTGTAGCTAGTGGGGTTATCTAGCAAAGTCTACGGCTGTCTGGAGTGGTTCTCAATCAGAGGCAGGTGCTTATCATTGTCTCTGATTGGGAACCATATTTAGGCAGCCATATTCTTTGAGTTTGTTGTGGGTGATTGTCCTGAGTGTCTTGACGTCCTTATTCTGTGTTAGTTTGCACCAGTTTAGGCTGTTTCGGTTTTCATTACGTTTATTGTTTTGTTGAGTTTTTTGAATTGATTCATGTTACGTTTGTTTTATTAAACATGGATCACAATATACACGCTGCAGTTTGGTCCGACTCTCCTTCACCATATGAAAACCGTGACAGAATCACCCACCGTAAACGGACCAAGCAGCGTGTCAACAGGCAGGAGCAGCCCAAAGAGGAGCTGCGTATTAAGGATTTCTGGACATGGGAGGAAATCCTTGACGGGAGAGGACCCTGGGCTAAACCAGGGGAGTGTAGCCGCCCAAAGGTGCAGCAGGAGAAGAGGAAACAGGAGCAGCCCAAAGAGGAGTACAGTATGGACTATACTTCTTGGGAGGAGATAGACAGGTGGGCGGTCGACCCAGGGAGAGTGCCGGAGCCCGCCTGGGATTCGATGGAGCAGAAGGTTACAGGAGAATGAGGTTGGCGAAGCAAGCACAACGGTGCGGACGGAAGCCCGGGAATCAGCCCCAAAAATTTATTGGGGAGGGCTTACAGGGAGTATGGCAACGCCAGGTAGGAGACCTGCGCAAACTCCCTGTGCTTACCGGGGGGCTAGAGAGCCCGGTCTGGCAGGCACCGTGTTATGCAGTGGTGCGCACGGTGTCCCCAGTGCGGGTGCATAGCCCGGTGCGGTATATTCCAGCTCCGCGTATTGGCCGGGCTAGATTGAGCGTCGAGCCAAATGCCATGAAGCCGGCTCTATGCATCTGGTCCCCAGTGCGTCTCCTTGGGCCGGCTTACATGGCACCAGCCTTGCGCTCGGTGTCTCTGGTTCGCCTACATAGCCCAGTACGGGCTATTCCACCTCGCCGCACTGGCAGGGCGACCGAGAGTATTCAACCAGGTAAGGTTGGGCAGGCTCGGTGCTCAAGAGCTCCAGTGCGCCTGCATGGTCCGGTCTATCCAGTACCACCTCCACACCCCAGCCCTCCGGTAGCAGCTCCCCGCACCAGGCTTCCTGTGCGTGTCCTCGGCCCAGTACCACCAGTGTCAGCACCACGCATCAGGCCTACAGTGCGCCTCGCCTCTCCTGCGCTGTCGGAGCCTTTCTCCTCTCCTGCGCTGCCGGAGTCTCCCGCCTGCCCGGCGCCGCTGCCGGAGTCTCCCACCTGTCCGGCGCCAGAGCCCCTCTGCCCAGCGCCGCCAGTCTTCCCAGCGCCGCCAGTCAGCCCAGCGCCGCCAGTCTGCCCAGCGTCGCCAGTCTGTCAGGAGCAGTTAGATCCACCAGTCAGCCAGGATCCACCAGTCTGCCAGTATCCGCCAGAAGTGCCAGTCAGCCAGGATCCGCCAGGATCCGCCAGTCAGCCAGGATCCGCCAGATCTGCTAGTCGGCCAGGATCCGCCAGTCGGCCAGGATCCGCCAGTCAGCCAGGATCCGCCAGTCAGCCAGGATCCGCCAGTCAGCCAGGATCTGCCGGAACCACCAGCAAGCCAGGATCTGGTAGATCCATCAACCTGCCTGAGCTTCCTCTTACTCCTGAGCTTCCTCTTACTCCCGAGCTTTCTCTCACTCCCGAGCTTCCCCTCAGTCCCGAGCTGCCTCAGTCCCGAGCTGTCCTTCAGTCCCGATCTGCTCCTCAGTCCAGTGGGGTTCTGGGTGAGGACTACTAGGCCATGGTCGGCGGCGAGGGTGGTCTATCCAGGGAAGCGAGGAGAAGGGACTAAGACATTGACTGAGTGGGTTCCACGTCCCGCGCCGGAGCCGCCACCATGGACAGACGCCCACCCGGACCCTCCCTATTGTTTTGAGGTGCGTTCGGGAGTCCGCACCTTAGGGGGGTGGAGGGTTCTGTCACGCCCTGGTCTAAGTATTTTGTGTTTTTCTTCATGTATTGGGTCAGGCCAGGGTGTGGCATGGAGTTTTTGTATTGTGGTGTGTTTTGTCTTGGGGTTTTGGTGTGTATGTATTTGGGATTGTAGCTAGTGGGGTTATCTAGCAAAGTCTATGGCTGTCTGGAGTGGTTCTCAATCAGAGGCAGGTGCTTATCGTTGTCTCTGATTGGGAACCATATTTAGGCAGCCATATTCTTTGAGTTTGTCGTGGGTGATTGTCCTGAGTGTCCTGACGTCCTTATTCTGTGTTAGTTTGCACCAGTTTAGGCTGTTTCGGTTTTCATTACGTTTATTGTTTTGTTGAGTTTTTTGTATTGATTCGTGTTACGTTTGTTTTATTAAACTTGGATCACAATATACACGCTGCAGTTTGGCCCGACTCTCCTTCACCATATGAAAACCGTGACAGATTCATACCTGAACCGCACCTTTATTTGTCAAGGAAAAGTACATGATCAGTGAATATATTAAGTGTACAGGCTACAATGTGAGAATCTCATGCTTGGTAATAACTACAGTACATGTGTATATAGGACTATTATTATATTATATTATATTGAAGTTGACTACAAGAACTAATGTTGCTGAGGTTTATAGATAGGTATGAATATTAGTACAGAACCTAACGTTTTAGGGTCCATACACAGTTCTGCTACATACTGTAGCTAGCTACACATCCATAGGCACACAGTTATTTTTATCCTCCACCACACAATAATCAAGTAAATAGTTAGCTAGCTATGTTACTTCAGCTGCATTGCAAAGAAAGCTTACACAATTGTACATTCCATTTTCAGTAAATACTTTAGCCAGCTAGATTCTTTACATCCACTGTTTCACAAGACGACAGCCTGGTTTGCTGGTTTTCTCAGGAGTCCCTAAAACATTAAACAACACGAATTACAAATGCATTCTCCTAACACTAGCTAACTTGCTAAATAGCGATTTTCGTGAATTAACTTTATGACCAAAAAACATGCATTAATGTTTGTCTCTACATTAACTTACATATTCCTCTCAGTTGTAAGTTTTTTGCTTGACTCGTTATGACATTATAACAACTTACATCTGGTTCCACCGTAATGTTTTGTCAGCCATCAAAGTTGAAGAACGCCACAAGGTAAGGGTCGCTCGCGTCAAAATTTCATCATTGGAACCACTTGATTTGATTGGTCATTAAAAAAACCTTGGGACCCAAATGCATAATGAATGCTCTACTTCCCCCTTGTGGTGGTCTGGATCAATGAAGCCTTGACGCTGGGTACCTGCAAGCTCGCAACTTTTAAAGGAGGAAGCACTGTATGTTAATACATTATGTCGACGTCCTATACCCGTGTTCTGAAACCCAACAAGCATGCGAAGTCGACACCAGAGCTCTGTTAGTGTTTCTTGCTGGAAATGGCCACAAAGTTTCTCAGAAAAAAGTTACAACAGTTAAATATCTGGGACATGACATTCCACTTAATTGTAGGAAATTGGGTTTGGAGTTGTGTGGCTGCAATTCTCTCGTTACCACAGCCAGTTACAAAACAGCACATGATGACACTCACAGGAACGGCAGGCTATTGCAGAGCCAGGCTACCTGATTATGCTGAAGTCACTCAGCCACTTTCTGATCTCATTCATGGCCACAAGATGGTGATTAATGATAAGATAAAGTGAACACATGAAGGACTGCAGGCACTTGACAAATTGAAACAATTGCTAACCTCTTCTCCTTGTTTAGGATTGCCAGATCACTCCAAACCATTCAATCTGTTTGTGAGAAAAATGGTTTCATGTCATCTGTCCTCACTCAGAAGCAACAGGGAAGCAACGACATGTTGCTTACTATTCTAAAAGACTTGAAAGTGTGATTAGAGGGTTGGTATGTTGTCTCAGGGCTGTAGCGGCTGCTATTGAAGCAGCATTAGCTGGTGCTAGCATTGTTGCAATGTGCTCATTAACCGTTCAAGTTCCTCACGCTGTCTCTGCTCTTATCTCACGCTTGCATTTTCAGAATGTGTTGTTGACAATGTCTCATGTGACACTTAAACGTTGTACTGTTCCCATTCCGAACCTGCCATTGCACCCAAGTAATATCTCTATACTACAATTCAATGAATCCTATCTGGGAATGTCAATGTGTTAATTACAGTGTCTTCCCAATAGGATGGAGCTGGATAAATGGAACTTGCGCTTCTAGCATTCCCATTACACTGAATGTGGGTTACACCACTATTCAGACAGAAACAGACATTTACTCTCCACACCAATATGGCTCAGCCACGTTTACTGATCATTACTGGATCTGTGGTGATATGGCATATCTTTATTTACCAACAAATTGGACAGGGCGCTGTGTTTTTGGTAAACTGAACATGTGTTACAAAAGTAGTTTGAAATATTTTGGCAAAGTTTACAGGTAACTTCTGAGATATTTTGTAGTGAAGTTGCGGAAATAGGAAGCTGTTTTTTTCTGGATCAAACGCGCCAAATAAATTGACATTTTGGATATATATGGACGGAATTAATCGAACAAAAGGACCAATTGTGATGCTTATGGGACATATTGGAGTGCCAACAAAAGAAGCTCGTCAAAGGTAAGGCATGATTTATATTTTATTTCTGCGTTTTGTGTAGCGCCTGCAGGGTTCAAATATGTTACTTTGTTTACTACTTTGTTTATTGTTGTGCTATCATCAGATAATAGCTGATTTTGCTTTCGCCGAAAAGCATTTTAAAAATGTCACATGTTGGCTGGAGTCACGAGTGTAGCTTTAATTGAGTATCTTACATGTGTGATTCAATGAAAGTTTGATTTTTATATCATTTTTATTTGAATTTGCCACGCTGCATTTTCCCTGGCTTTTGGCCGAGTGAGACGCTAGCGTCCCCTATCCTAGAGAGGTTAATGGTGCAGCATGTCCATAGGCCATGCTCATGGTGGGCCATGCTCATGGTGGGCCATGCTCATGGTGGGCCATGCTCATGGTGGGCCATGCTCATGGTGGGCCATGCTCATGGTGGGCCAGGCTCATGGTGGGCCAGGCTCATGGTGGGCCAGGCTCATGGTGGGCCAGGCTCATGGTGGGCCAGGCTCATGGTGGGCCATGCTCATGGTGGGGGTTATGTGAACGGTGCTCCCAAGGTAGAACGAAGCAATTGCCTTGTGTGTGGTGATAAAGTATGTACTGATGTTTATGATCATACGTTCCGTTCCCCCTTTCTTGTGAACGTTTGAAACTCAATGACAATGGAGGTCATTTAATAATAATGTATTGTCATGTACTAAAAGTGTAAGAAAAGTCTTTCCTTTTCCTCTTTTTCCTCGTGTTAATACTTGTTTAACCTTTCAACCCTGAACCATTCTTGGTGATGTTGATTGCTTCATTTTTTGCAAATCTTATAATAAAGCTGTTGTTGGAAGAATCTACAGTCTCTCTCTTCCCCTATAATTCTCCTGACACACCAGTGTCAAAGTTGGGCTCTCCCTTTCCTGCTGTTGAGAACTTCAACTACAAATTCCTGAAAGCTACTTTAGAAAGATATTTTGAGTTAAGCCTATGCAGTGTTTGTTTACATTTACATTGTTGACAAACATTGGAGTAAAACAAGATTATATTTTGGGGTTTTGATGGCGTACGACAGTTGAACTAAGCTTGTGAGGAATTGACAAGTTATATACTTCAAAAATCAAATGGTTTATATAATTAACTTATACGTCCGAAACTGGATGTAGCGACTAAGGATTCTCGCTTTAAAGTTGCTATGGAAATAAAATGTCGTAATAAAATGCATTGGGATATCTATTGAATTTGATTGAATGAGGATTTGTTTGCATGCAACAACTATAAGTTACAAAGGGTTTTTGTGAATTTGGATTTACTTACCGTTCAACCAAATTGTTGGTGTCAGAATCACCATGGTTGTAGCAACGCCCAAAATCTGCCCGTGTTCGGCCAATCCTCTACCAGTACAGCTTGAAGTGCTGAGAGACGGCAGGGTAATCTTCAAAGTGCATCAGAAAATCCTTGTCAGTTTCCTCAAAGTTATAAAAGGGTACATACAAGGGTACATACAGCAGCATAAAGTACATCCTAATAGCGGTATAAAGCTATTGTATTGGTGAAACACTACATACCGTTGCACCTCATCAAC
Source organism: Oncorhynchus gorbuscha (assembly GCF_021184085.1). Lineage (NCBI taxonomy): Eukaryota > Metazoa > Chordata > Actinopteri > Salmoniformes > Salmonidae > Oncorhynchus > Oncorhynchus gorbuscha. The sequence continues at coordinate 5,910,270 of NC_060192.1, read as the reverse complement.
GATCAGACGACTGCCTATAAACAAAAACATGTTAGTGGAGTTCAATAAAACAAACATAACGTTTTGAATTTCTTTACTACTATTTGTCTAATATAGGCTTTTTTTTACTTGGCCAGAAGCACGTGACAATCCAGGGGCAATATTTTTTTTTAACCTACTGGAAGGATGTGATACCAGCATAGGAGAACATCTGGTCTCAATGTATTGATTTGGCGCATATTTTTGTCAACCATGAAACATCTGAAAATACAGCACAATGATAAAACAAAAATGTGGGGTACATTGCATATAGTACAATCCAGGCTGGCTATTGCTTTAGAGTGACTCAATTGTTCTGAAGTCATTGAGCGCAGGGTTAAATTAACGTACAGACAATGAGGAAAACCTAACACTCCCCTTTGTTACCTATACTGCTGTCAAATACATATTACTCTAAAACGACATGAAACAACTGCTACAGTATGAATTGAATAATGGACACATATTTCAGCTGATTTCAGTTTTTTATGCTTCTTCCATGGTTTTGGAATTAACGTACATTTAAGAATTTGAAAACAATGTTATTCTATGGATGTAATACCCTAGTGGGATAGGAAACAATGGACATGCCCCAGGAATGTCCATGAAAATGTCTCACTGCCAGAGTAAAAAGGAGTGCTGGTTGACGCAGATTGTCATCTAAAAACACAATGTTATTTCCATAGTCTTTCAAGTTATCTCTTATGGATAAAGTGTCTCGGATTCCCCCCACACGGCTGCTCATTCCGTTCACCAGCTCCGGATGTCTACGTCACCGGCCTTTTAGGCGTTACTGAACTGGATCATTACCACCAACCCCGGACTGTCTTGTCCCATTACGCACACTTGGTTCCCATTCCCCCTGATTAGTATGTGTATATATGTGCCCTCTGTTCCCCATTGTCCTTGTCCATTATTGTCCCATGTCCGTTGGTCTTTTGAGTAGCTGTGCTCTGTTGTATCAGCTTGCGTGTTACCGTGTTAGTGTGTACTTGTTATTACGGGTCTCGTCCCGTGTATTGTTATTACGGGTCTCGTCCCGTGTATTGTTATTACGGGTCTCGTCCTGTGTATTGTTATTACGGGTCTCGTCCCGTGTGTTGTTATTACGGGTCTCGTCCCGTATTGTGTTGTTGTTACGGGTCTCGTCCCGTGTATTGTTATTACGGGTCTCGTCCCGTGTGTTGTTATTACGGGTCTCGTCCCGTGTATTGTTATTACGGGTCTCGTCCCGTGTATTGTTATTACGGGTCTCGTCCCGTGCATTTATTAGAGGTTTACACCTCGCTCTTTGTATGGGGTTACAGCCCAGTGTTATATATATATACGTGTTGTGTTTTGGGCTTCGTCCCAGTCATGTTCATGACGTACACTATTTTGGGTAGTGAATAAAAAAAAAAAAAACTATTTCGTATTCCTGCGCCTGTCTCTAATCATTCTACAACGTGACACAAAGTCTGAAGAACAATATCCAGTTCTTGTTCAGAACTAAATTGCTGGTAGAATGAAACCCGGTCTTCACAAGGACCTGCTAAAAATCTCACTGTACTTTCAGAATCATCCTGGTGTAAATGTTTCTTGTGCAGCATACCAGTACGAATGTATGTATGTCCTTTGGAGTGACAGGCAATTTCATTCATATTTACAGATGGCATACAAGTTTATTACTAAGACACATGAAAGTTCACAAATGTGTTTATGTTCAAATGGCTGTCCTGTGAAGTAGTGACGCGCGACGTATGCCTCGTTTCCTGAAACGAGTCACAAATCACTGTGTCCTTGGGACCTAGACCTTGGGTGTGCCTGAAGGAGTATGATGTCGGGTTTCACTCCCAAAGAGATCCTTTCTTCAATTTGAGTGACCATTTCAGGGCATATTCTTTGGAAATGGCCGTCCTCTTGGGACTGTGGATCATAGTCATTGTGGTGACTAAATGCCCTCTGTACAATTACTTTGTAATCCAACCAGTCTTTTCTTAACTTAAAGGCCTTGTAGCCTGTAGCTCTTTCACTGCATTTGAACGTCTGGCCAGACCGCACTCAACGAAACAAATAGTATCCCCTGACTTTGTCCTTGGGGCATGCAGAATTGCATGTTTTAATTGATGAAGGTGGAACTTGCCCTTTGACCAATTCAGAAATATATTTATCTTCGTCATTATCTGGTTTTATGATGTGGACTTCAATGTGTATGTTTTTCTTCTTTCCTTTCTTTCATTCTTCCCCAATGACAGTTTTTTTATGAATCCTTCCATGCCCATTCTGAAAAATAACATCTGACGGGTAAAACTCAATAAGCACAGATGTTTGATGTCAGTTACAACTAAAGCTATTTATCATCTGAATAAGATTAATAGTTGATAATCCAGGCCTGTCATCTGACGATCCAGAACCGCCACAGTAACATGACGGTCCAGGACAGACACAGGTATATGACCATCCAGAACCGCCACAGGGATATGATGATCCAGGCCTGTCATCTGACGATCCAGAACCGCCACAGTAACATGACGGTCCAGGACAGACACAGGGATATGACCATCCAGAACCGCCACAGGGATATGATAATCCAGGCCTGTCATCTGACCATCCAGAACCACCACAGGGATATGATGATCCAGGCCTGTCATCTGACCATCCAGAACCACCACAGGGATATGATAATCCAGGCCTGTCATCTGACCATCCAGAACCACCACAGGGATATGATGATCCAGGCCTGTCATCTGACCATCCAGAACCGCCACAGTAACATGACGGTCCAGGACAGACACAGGGATATGACCATCCAGAACCACCACAGGGATATGATGATCCAGGCCTGTCATCTGACCATCCAGAACCGCCACAGTAACATGACGGTCCAGGACAGACACAGGGATATGACCATCCAGAACCACCACAGGGATATGATGATCCAGGCCTGTCATCTGACCATCCAGAACCGCCACAGGGATATGATGATCCAGGCCTGTCATCTGACCATCCAGAACCACCACAGTAACATGACGGTCCAGGACAAACACATGGATATGACGATCCAGAACCGCCACAGAAACATGACGATCCAGGACAGACACATGGATATGACGATCCAGAACCGCCACAGTAACATGACGATCCAGAACCGCCACAGTAACATGACCATCCAGAACCGCCACAGTAATATGACGATCCAGGACAGACACAGGGATATGACGATCCAGAACCGCCACAGTAACATGACGATCCAGAACCGCCACAGTAACATGACGATCCAGAACCGCCACAGTAACATGACGATCCAGAACCGCCACAGTAACATGACGATCCAGGACAAACACATGGATATGACGATCCAGAACCGCCACAGTAATATGACGATCCAGAACCGCCACAGTAACATGACGATCCAGAACCGCTACAGTAACATGACGATCCAGAACCGCCACAGTAATATGACGATCCAGGACAGACACAGGGATATGATGATCCAGGACAGACACAGTGATATGATGATCCAGGACAGACACAGGGATATGATGATCCAGGACAGACACAGGGATATGACGATCCAGGACAGACACAGGGATATGATGATCCAGGACAGACACAGTGATATGATGATCCAGGACAGACACAGGGATATGATGATCCAGGACAGACACAGGGATATGATGATCCAGGACAGACACAGGGATATGATGATCCAGGACAGACACAGGGATATGATGATCCAGGACAGACACAGTGATATGATGATGAGACACAGGGATAGGACAGAACAGACAGTGATATGATGATCCAGGACAGACACAGGGATATGATGATCCAGAACAGACACAGGGATATGACGATCCAGGACAGACACAGTGATATGATGATCCAGAACAGACATCAATGACTATCCAGCACCACGATCCATTGCTAATATTTAGCTAGGTCTGGTGTTGATGTTGAAGATATTAAACATAGTTTTAATATTAATTTTGCGCAAGAGAATTTGCCTAATGTTACATGTCACATGTGCTTAGTAGTCGCTTCTTATTGGCTGATAATGATATATTACCAGCTACCTATTTTACCTCCATTCCAGCTACAGTACTTGCAAAACTTCAACAACTTCTACAATAATCATCCAAACGTATTATCCGCTAATAAGCAGCATGGGATGACACTTCAGTACCAGCTAGCTAAATGTTAGCTTGCTCACTTTTTACAATTCATTTCTCTTAGCAGGCTAGCTCAATACTAAGAGATGGTCTATAACAAGGCTGCGATCTACAAGAAGGCCAAACAAAGAATAATGTTTGCTAACATTGTACTTGGAATTTTTGGACTTGAGGTTCATGGTAAAGGAACATTTGAATAACAGCTTACCTCTTCTATTGAAGAGCAGTGCAGATTTGCAGCAGCGCACAGTAGGTTAGTTAAATGAACAAGACATTTTGAATTTTGGTGGGTACAAGGGGGGCATTGCACATCTTGTACATGCTGATGATTTCACAAGGCATGCGATGGTCTGATTGGTTGATGGACTTGTTGTCAGGGGCAACATAAGAAAGACGATCCAGGAACGTGTCCTGTTTGGTGAAATCACGTCGTGCCAGAAAGACAGAGTAGGGGAAAAAGTGGGTGGTAGTGATAGAGACTAGGAGGGAGAGAAAGACATATCTATAGAGGGCTAGGGAGGAGGAATGGGAGAGAGAAAAGAGAGAGTGAGGCAGAGACTGCTCTTTATTTTCTCTCTTCCTTTTCCCGGCATTTCTTTAAAACACCCCTCTCTCCCCTCTTCCTCCCGTTCTCACCTCTGTCGATCCCCCTCCCTCCTCTTCATAGCTCGTAATTAGCCTTTTCCCTACGCACTTCGCACATGTTGCTATAGCGATAGGGCAGGAGGGCTAAATGCCCCTTTGTCTCTGCTGCTGCCTAACCACACACACACACACACACACACACACACACACACACACACACACACACACACACACACACACACACACACACACACACACACACACACACACACACACACACACACACACACACACACACACACACACACACACACACACACACACACACACACACACACACACACACACACACACACACACACACACACACACAAGCACACTGCAGATAAATCCTCACATTATCAGCTAAAGTTTGAAAAACAGTTACAGCAGGAGAGAATGAAGACTGATTAACTCCTCTCGCTTGCTGACAGAGGCACAGTCTGTCTGTCTGTCTGTCTGTCTGTCTGTCTGTCTGTCTGTCTGTCTGTCTGTCTGTCTGTCTGTCTGTCTGTCTGTCTGTCTGTCTGTCTGTCTGTCTGTCTGTCTGTCTGTCTGTCTGTCTGTCTGTCTGTCTGTCTGTCTGTCTGTCTGTCTGTCTGTCTGTCTGTCTGTCTGTCTGTCTGTCTGTCTGTCTGTTGTCTGTCTGTCTGTCTGTGCTTGTGATAATGTAGTAATAATGATGAATCCACAGACAAACAACTTTCTTACAGACGCAATGCAGACACCACTGTGAGGGTTAAGTATGTCAGTGGGTCTGTCTGGACAGGTAAAATACTGTTTTAATTCAATGTGATAGATGGATGGATGGCTGAGTGGGTGGATGGGTGGACAGAGTAGATGGAGATGTAGAGAACAGTAAAGAAGATATGACATCTGGACAGTCTGTAGAGGAGGAGCACGAGGAAGAGAGAGAGATGGACAGAGCGTGACAGAGGAGGAGAACAGATGGACAGCTGCTGCTTTCATACAACCTGTATTAGATCTGAGTCCAAGATAAACAATAACAGCATGAGGTGGGATGGGAAGACAGACGTGTGCGAGAGAGAGAGAGAGAGAGAGAGAGAGAGAGAGAGAGAGAGAGAGAGAGAGAGAGAGAGAGAGAGAGAGAGAGAGAGAGAGAGAGAGAGAGAGAGAGAGAGAGAGAGAGAAAGAAAAAAGAGGTGTATCGAAAAAGTGAGAGGGGGATAGTGAAATAAAAATAGATTGAAGATATTCTCTGACCAAGATTTCTCTATAATGGAGAGTCAAATATGATATACTTGGTGTCCCAGGTCTCAATCTGTCCTTGATTAGAGGAGAAGAATGAAAATCAGCACTGACACATAAAATTTATGAGAACCCTAAATGTAACTTTAAGGCAGTAGCTCAACCCACATAAAAAATACTACAGTTAACTTTCTAATACTATTCTACTGTAGAATTATATAGTATTCTGTAGTAAACTGTTGTATACTGTAGAATAGTATACTACACACCGTATTTTCCCTTGATAATGTGTGGTCCTTACTATATAATTGTGTATTATGCTCTATAATACAATAATACACACTGTAGTACCACTTGATTGTGCAGTGATTACCATATAATTTTATAATACTCAGTCATTGCAGTCTTCTCAATCGTGTAACATTTTTGGATATGTGACTTGTATACAGTTGAAGTTGGAAGTTTACATACACTTAGGTTGGAGTCATTAAAACTAGTTTTTTCAACCACTCCACAAATGTCTTAACAAACTATTGTTTTGGCAGACCAGTTAGGACATCTACTTTGTGCATGACACAAGTCATTTTTCCAAAAAAGGTTTACAGACAGATTATTTCACTTATAATTCACTGCATCACAATTCCAGTGGGTCAGAAGTTCACATACACTAAGTTGACTGTGCCTTTAAACAGCTTGGGAAATTCCAGAAAAATTATGTCATGTCTTTAGAAGCTTCTGGTAGGCCAATTCACATCATTTGAGTCAATTGGAGGTGTACATTTGGATGTATTTCAAGGCCTACCTTCAAACTCAGTGCCTCTTTGCTTGACATCATGGGAAAATGTAAAGAAATCAGCCAAGACCTCAGAAAATAAATTGTAGACCTCCACAAGTCTGGTTCATCCTTGGGAGCAATTTCCAAATGCCTGAAGGTACCACGTTCATCTGTACAAATAATAGTATGCAAGTATAAACACCATGGGACCACATCGCCGTCATACCGCTCAGGAAGGTCTCCTAGAGATGAACGTACTTTGGTGTGAAAAGTGCAAATCAATCCCAGAACAACAGCAAAGGACATTGTGAAAATGCTGGAGGAAACAGGTATAAAAGTATCTATGTCCACAGTAAAACGAGTCCAATATCGACATAACCTGAAAGACAGCTCAGCAAGGAAGAAGCCACTGCTCCAAAACCGTCATAAAAACTTCAGACTACGGTTTAGAACTGTTCATGGGGACAAAGATCGCACTTTTGGGAGAAATGTCATCTGGTCTGATGAAACAAAATTAGAACTGTTTGGCCATAAGGACCATCATTATGCTTGGAGGAAAAAGGGGGAGGCTTACAAGTCGAAGAAAACCATCCCAACCGTGAAGCACGGGGGTGGCAGCAGCATGTTGTGGGGGTGCTTTGCTGCAGGAGGGACTGGTGCACTTCACAAAATAGATGGCATCCCGAGGGAGGAAAATTATGTGGATATATTGAAGCACCATCAGTCAGGAAGTTAAAACTTGGTCACAAATGGGTCTTCCAAATGGACAATGACCACAAGCATACCAAAGTTGTGGCAAAATGGCTTAAGGACAACAAAGTTAAGGTATTGGAGTGGGCATCACAAAGCCCTGACCTCAATCCCATAGACAATTTGTAGGCAGAACTGAAAAAGCCTGTGCGAGAAAGGAGGCCTTACAATCCTGACTCGGTTACACCAGCTCTGTCAGGAGGAATGGGCCAGGAATGGGCCAAAATTCACCCAACTTATTGTGGGATGCTTGTGGAAGGCTACCTGAAACATTTGACCCAAGTTAAACAATTTAAAGGCAGTGCTACCAAATACCAATTGAGTGTTTGTACACTTCTGACCCACTGGGAATGTGATGAAATAATTAATTCTCTCTACTATTATTCTGACATTTCACATTCTTAAAATAAAGTGGTGATTCTAAGTGACCTAAGACATGGAATTTTTACTTGCATTAAATGTCAGGAATAGTAAAAAACTGAGTTTAAATGTATTTTGCTAAGGTGTATGTAAACTTCCAACTTCATCTGTATCGTAGACCACCTTTTGCAAATGATTACATATAAATGTCATCAGTGAATACTACATTCCCTGTTAAGTGTTTTGTTTACAGAATATTAACACATTGTTTTCATCAGATGAGAATCTGTGTGCAATTGTGTTCACAGTTCCCAACGATCAGTAAATTGTACTGCACAGAATTCTAAATTATCCCATCAGTTTCATACCATGAACTACATATGGAAAGATTGAGGCAATGGGCACTGTGTAATTGTTATCATTTTTTACAATATTGCAGACATACAGAGAATTAAGTTGGGTTACTCCTAAGTCATCATCTCCAACATTGTGACCTTCCATTATAGAGCTTTGCTCTGGTGTGGATTGAGGCCTCATTCATATCAGTTGTGTTCCTCCATTGTTGTTCCTCCAAATCTTTTCCTTATCTCTAGTGTGGATTGTGTGTCTGTGCACCAATAGAAAGTTGACAAAACGATTAGTAAACCAACCCTTGTATTGAATACATGGAATTGTATTGTGATGATACCAATGAATGAATCCCGCTAACAAATTTCTTATAAAAAAAAACACATTTTTTTATCAGGAATAATCAGTGTTGGGGAGTAGTGATCTACATGTCGTTTAACTAGTAATATAACTACATTTTGCAGTAGGTTGGTGGTAGTTGAACTAAATTCAAATCGTGGCAGTGTTTTCAGTAGTTCATTTTTTTCTCTCCATGTAGCGGTGTAGCTAACTACTGGAACTACACACAACTTATTTTTGCAAACATAAAATATGGGTCAAGTAGGCAACAATTTCCTTTCTTTTCGGCATAATTCTCACTTGAAACATCCTTTTTTGTGTTTAAGCTACATTATATGCTACACTTAAGAAAAACGTGGTTTACTTAACGAAGGTTACTGTACCTTCCCCAACACTGGGAATAATATTTGATGTGTATGTATACTTAACGAAGGTTACTGTACCTTCCCCAACACTGGGAATAATATTTGATGTGGTTACTGTACCTTCCCCAACACTGGGAATAATATTTGATGTGTATGTATACTTAACGAAGGTTACTGTACCTTCCCCAACACTGGGAATAATATTTGATGTGTATGTATACTTAACGAAGGTTACTGTACCTTCCCCAACACTGGGAATAATATTTGATGTGTATGTATACTTAACGAAGGTTACTGTACCTTCCCAACACTGGGAATAATATTTGATGTGTATGTATACTTAGGTTACTGTACCTTCCCCCAACACTGGGAATAATATTTGACTGTATACTTAACGAAGGTTACTTACCCCCAACACTGGGAATAATATTTGATGTGTGTATACTTATGTATACTTTCCCAACACTGGGAATAATATTTGATGTGTATGTATACTTAAGGTTACTGTACCTTCCCCAACACTGGGAATAATATTTGATGTGTATGTATACTTAACGAAGGTTACTGTACCTTCCCCAACACTGGGAATAATATTTGATGTGTATGTATACTTAACGAAGGTTACTGTACCTTCCCCAACACTGGGAATAATATTTGATGTGTATGTATACTTAACGAAGGTTACTGTACGAAGGTTACTTCCCCAACACTGGGAATAATATTTGATGTGTATGTATACTTAACTGGGAATAATATTTGATGTGTATGAAGGTTACTGTACCTTCCCCAACACTGGGAATAATATTTGATGTGTATGTATACTTAACGAAGGTTACTGTACCTTCCCCAACACTGGGAATAATATTTGATGTGTATGTATACTTAACGAAGGTTACTGTACCTTCCCCAACACTGGGAATAATATTTGATGTGTATGTATACTTAACGAAGGTTACTGTACCTTCCCCAACACTGGGAATAATATTTGATGTGTATGTATACTTAACGAAGGTTACTGTACCTTCCCCAACACTGGGAATAATATTTGATGTGTATGTATACTTAACGAAGGTTACTGTACCTTCCCCAACACTGGGAATAATATTTGATGTGTATGTATAC